>NW_027445498.1:0-77381 GCF_035582795.1 Mycteria americana | reverse complement strand
GGGAGTCGCGCTGCCACGCGCGGTGTCACCCGCGGTGTCACGCTCCCCTCCCCCTCCGCTGTCACACTCCCGGTGTCACCCGCCGATGTCACACGCGGTGTCACCCGGCGTCTCGCACAGCCGGTGTCACCGTCGGTGTCGCACCCGCCATCGCGCCGCCACACGCCGACGGCCGGCGGCACACGCGGTGGCACACGCTCGCCGTCACGCACCCGGAGCCGGTGTCACACTCGCCGTCACACACGCGCCGTCAGCGTCACAGCCGGTGTCGCACACGCAGTGTCGGTGTCACACACTCGCTGTCACGCTCCTGGGGTCGGCGTCGCACGCGGTGTCACACGCTCGGTGTCGCTGTCACACTCGGTGTCACACACACGGTGTCGGTGTCACACACTCAGTGTCACTGTCACACTCGGTGTCACACACACAGTGTCGGTGTCACACACCCAGTGTCACTGTCACGCTCACCGTCACACACACGGTGTCGGTGTCACATCTGGTGTCACACACTCGCTGTCACTGTCACACTCGGTGTCGCACACTCGCCGTCACACACACAGTGTCGGTGCCACAGCCGGTGTCACACACTCGCTGTCCCCGTCACACTCGCCGTCACACACACAGCGTCGGTGTCACACACTCGGTGTCACTGTCACACTCACCGTCACACACTCACCATCACACACACGGTGTCGGTGTCACATCTGGTGTCACACACTCGGTGTCACTGTCACACTCGGTGTCACACACACGGTGTCGGTGTCACACACTCGCTGTCCCTGTCACACTCGCCGTCACACACACAGTGTCGGTGTCACACACTCGCTGTCCCCATCACACTCGCCGTCACACACTCGGTGTCACACACTCGCTGTCCCCGTCACACTCGCCGTCACACACACAGCGTCGGTGTCACACTCCCAGGACCGGTGTCACACCCGCCGCCAACCACCCACCGTCGGTGTCGCACGCTCACTGCCCGTCACGCCCGCCGCGTCGCTGTCCCTGTCACACGCCCGCCGTCACGCTCCCGGGGTCGGCGTCACCCACCCGGGCTCAGTGTCACACCCGCCGTCACCCACCCGCTCTCGGCGTCGCGCGCTCCGTGTCACACACGCCGGGGTCGGCGTCGCTCTCGCACGCGCGATGTCACGCGCCGTGCCGCACGCGCGATTGTCGCGCTCCGTGTCACGCTCCGTGTCGCACACGCCGTCCCGGTGTCACACACGCGCTGTCACGCTCCGTGTCACGCTCCCCGTCACACGCGCGCTGTCACACACTCGCCGTCGCTGTCACACGCTCCCCATCCCCCCCCCCCCCCATCCCCATGGCAACCGCCCCGCCGGGATGGGGGGGGACACACATGGACACCCCCCCACCCCCACGCCCCCCCCCCCCCCCCGCGCCGCCGCCACTTACCGGAGCCAAAACCGGGGGGGGTCCCGGTACCGGGGGGGGGGGGGTCCCGGGGATGCCAGGGGTCCCGATGCCCGGGGGGGGGGGTCCGGGGGGTTCTGGGGGGGTCCCGGTGCCGGGGGGGGGGTCCGGGGGGGTTGCGGGGGGGTCCCGGTGCCCGGGGGGGTCCGGGGGGTCCCGGGGGTCCCGGTGCCGGCGCGGAGCCCCCGCAGGACGCAGCCCCCGGCGGGATCCAGCGGCAGCTCCCGGGGGGGGGGGGGGGGGGGGGGGGGTCGGGGAGGGGCGGGGGGAGATGGCGGGGGGCGGCCGCGGATTGGCTGAGCGCAGCCAATGGGGGCGAGGGGGCGTGGCTTGCGCCCCCGTCCCCCCCCCCGCCCCCCCCGGGTTTCATTAAGAAAAGGACCCGCGGGGGCGGTGCCATTGGGCGAGGCAGATGTCAATCAGCGGGGGGGGTGGGGCTCAAGGAGGGGGTCCCACGGTGCCACCGCCCCCCCCCCACCCCCCCCCCCCCGGGTCTGGTGCGGTGCGGGTGGGGTCAATGGGGGGACCACCCCCCCCCCCACGGGTGTCCCCCCCCCTCCAGGGACCCCCCCCGGGTCCCGCCCCTCCCGACCCCCCCCCCCCCAGAGTCCCCCATCCACAGGGACCCCCCCCCAGGGTCCCCCTTTGGGGACCCCCCCCCCAGTCCCCCCTTCTCTGGGACCCCCCAAGGGACCCTCTGCTCCAGGACCCCCACCCTCCAGGACCCGCCCCCCCCGATTCCCCCCTCCACAGGGAACCCCCGTGCCCCCCCCCCCCCCCATGTCGTCCCCCCCGGAACCCCCTGCGGGGTCCCCCCTCCCCAAGACCCCCCCAGGGACCCCCCCCATCGCCATGGTCCCCCCCCAAACACTCAGCCGGGCTCTCGGGGGGGGGGGGAGCGTTTATTGCCCCCCGGTCAGGGGGTGTTTTGGGGGGGGTCGCTCAGAGCCCCCCGGTGGGCCCAGCCCCCCCAGCAGGGGCAGCAGCCCGCTGTCGGGCGCCGGCTCCTTGATCAGCGGCAGCACCTGCAACGACAGCAGCGCTAACGAGCCCTAATGAACCCCACCCAACCGCTCACCAGCCCCTAACCAGCCCCACCCAACCGCTAACGAGCCCTAACGAACCCCACCCAGCCGCTAACCAGCCCCTAACCAGCCCCACCCAACCGCTAACCAGCCCCTAACCAACCCCACCCAACCGCTCACCAGCCCCTAACCAGCCCCTAACCAACCCCACCCAGCCGCTAACCAGCCCCTAACCAGCCCCTAACCAACCCCACCCAGCCGCTAACCAGCCCCTAACCAGTCCCTAATGAAACCCACCTAACCACTAACCAGCCCCTAACCAACCCCACCCAACCGCTAACCAGCCCCTAACCAGCCCCTAACAAACCCCACGCAACTACTAACCAGCCTCTAACCAGTCCCTAACGAAACCCACCCAACCCACTAACCAGCCCCTAACGAACCCCACCCAACCGCTAACCAGCCCCTAACCAGCCCTAACCAACCCACCCAACCCACTAACCAGCCCTAACAAACCCCAACCAACCCGCTAACCAGCCTCTAATGAGCCTGTTAACCAACCCCTAATGAACCCCAACCAACCCCTAACCAACCCATCACGAACCTGCTAACCAACCCCTAATGAACCCCAACCAACCCCTAACGAGCCTGCTAACCAACCCCTATGAACCCCACCCAACCCGCTAACCACCCCCTAACCAACCCCTAATGAACCTGCTAACCAGCTGCTAACAACCCCTAACAAACCTGTTAACCAACCCCTAACGAAGCCCTAACGAACCCTAAACACCCCCAACCAGCCCAACGAAGCCCTAACGAACCCGCTAACCAGCCACTAACGAACCCCCAACCAACCTCTAACGAACCCGCTAACCAGCCCCTAACCAGCCCCCAACCAGCCGCTAACCAGCCCCCAACCAGCCGCTAACCAGCCGCTAACCAGCCCCGAACGCACCCGCTAACGAGCGCCCGACCGAGCGGTGCCCAACCGCTAACGAGCCCCGACCAACCCGCAGCCAAACCGCTAACGGGGTTAACGCAGGTTAACGGGGTTAACCAGCTAACCAGCCAACCAGCTAACCAGCCAACCAGCTAACCAGCCTGCCGCCCCAGGGTAACGAAGCCAGCGACCGGCCCCTGAACGAACCAGTAACGAACCAGTAACGAACCAGTAACGAACCCCTCTGCCCCTTAATGAGCCCCTTAACGAGGGAAGGGGCGGGGCTACCTGGGGAAGGGGTGGGGCTACCCTGGGGAAGGGGCGGGGCTAAGAGGAAGCAGTGGGGGCTCGCCTAGTGGGCGGGGCCAGCTCTCCAGCTGGGCGGGGCTTGCTACAGAATGGGCGGAGTCACCTCGCTCAGTGGGCGGGTCTACAGTGTGGGCGGAGCCAGCGCGCCTGGTGGGCGGGGCCTCAAGTCAGTCTAGGAGGTAGGCGGGGCCAACCCGATTAGTGGGCGGGGCTTGAGCGGCTCCACCGAATGGGCGTGGCCACCCGCACCAGGGAGCGGAGACTGTGCCTCCATGGGGGGGGGCGTGTCCTGCGCGGGGAGGGGGCGTGGCCAGGCGGGAAAGGGGCGTGGTTGGGGGCGTGGCCGGGGTACCTGGCGGAAGCAGGGGTGGGCAGCGTCCCGCAGCAGGAGGAGGAGGAGGCTCTCGCTGGTGGTGAGGAAGGCCCCGCTCTGCTGCAGCCGCCCCAGCGCCACCAGCCGGTCCACCTGGCTGGGGGGGGAGGGGGGGGGGCCACGGGTCACACCCCCCGCAGCCCCCCCCGTCCCCCAAAGACCCCCAGTTTCCCCCCCCCCCAGTTGCTCCCTGGGACACCCCCCCTCGCCCCCCCCACCCCATAGCTCTCCCCAATCCCCCCCCCCCCGCCCCCCTTAACCCCCCCATCCCTCCCCAGGTGCCCCCTCAGCCTCCCCCAAGCCCCCCCAGCCCCCCACCTGCGGGAGGAGCAGGCGTCCACCACCACGTGCACGTCCAGGCCCCTCTCCAGCAGATCCAGCGCCGTTTGCTGGGGGGGGGGGGGGGGGAAGCACCCACATTTCACCCCCCCATTGCAGGACCCAGGCTTCCGGAACGGCCCCTCCCCCATCCACTGACCTGGGGCATCGGCCCCCCCATGGGTCCACCCCCAAAAAGTCAGGGTCAACCCTCCCTGGGGGGGCTCTGGGATGCCAGGACCCCCCCCCCCCATATGTCTGGGTCCCCCCCAGCCCCCCTGGGGACCCCCCCTGTCTGCCCCCTGGACCCCGGGCCCATTGAGCCCCCAGTTCCTGGGACCCCAAAATCCTGGCCCCACTGATGCTCTGGGACCCCAGTGCCTGGACCCCACTGACCCCCAGGGACCCAGGCATCCGGGCCCCACTGACACCCCCAACCCATGGGACCCCCACATCTGGGTCCCACTGACCCCCAACCCATGGGACCCCCACGTCTGGGTCCCACTGACCCCCAAACCCAGTTCCCCCATGTCCAGGCCCCACAGAACCCCAGGGACCCACACGTCCAGGCCCCACTGACCCCAAAGTCCCCGGGACCCCCATATCTGGGCTCCACTGATCCCCCAAATCCCTGGGACCCCCCACAGACCCCCAGGGACCAAGTCGTCCGCGCCCCACGGATGCTTGGGTCCCCCCGGATACCTGTGTCCCCCCAACCCCCCGGATGCTTCGGTCCCCCCCAACTCCCCTGGGTCCCCCCAAGCCCCCAGACACCAGGGTCCCCCCAGACGCCTGGGTCCCCCCCAACCTCCCTGGGTCCCCCCAACCCCCCGGACACCCGGGTCCCCCCCAGACGCCGGGGTCCCCTCACCAGGATGCAGGCCTGGGTCTCGATGCCGCAGAGGAGGGCGGCGGCGAGGTGGGGGCGCGCCCGCAGCTCGGCCTCCACGGCCGGGACCACCATGCTGAAGCAGGTTTTGGGGTGCTTGGGGAGGTCGTGGGCTCCCAGCTCAGGCACCGTGGGACCCAGCACCCGTGGGTGCTGCTCCGTCACCACCACCGGCACCCCCAGCTCCCGGCACCCCTGTCGACAGCACCCCGTTAGCGGAGGGGAGGGGGGGAGATGGGGGGTGGGGGGGAGGGTGCTGGGGGTCCTGGGTTTGGGGGGTCAGTGGGGCCCAGATGCCGGGGTCCTGGAGCATCCGTGGGGCCTGGACACCTGGGTCCCTGGGGGTCTGTGGGGGGTCCCAGGGATTTGGGGGATCAGTGGGGCCCAGATACGGGGGTCCCGGGGACTCTGGGGTCAGCGGGGCCCGGACGCGTGGGTCCCTGGGGGTCAGTGGGGTCCCAGAGCATCAGTGGGGCCCGGATTTTGGGGGTCCCAGGAACTGGGGGGTCAATGGGACCGGGGTCCCAGGGGGCAGACAGGGGGGTCCCACAGGTGGGGGGGGCAGTGGGGCCCAGACATGGTGGTCCCGTGGGTTTTGGGGGTCAATGGGGACCAGATGTCGGGGTCCTAGAGGGTCAGTGGGGCTGGGAGACTGGGGTCCCAGGGGACCCATGGCCTGGGCAGGGGGTCCCAGGGGTTGGGGGGCTCTGTGGGGCGGGGACACAGGGGTCCCACAGGTCCTGGGGGTCCGTGGGGCGGGGACACGGGGGTCCCATGAGTCAGGGGGCTCTGTGGGGCAGGGACACAGGGGTCCCACAGGTCAGAGGGCTCCATGGGGTGAGGACATGGGGGTCCCATGGGTCCTGGGGGTCCGTGGGGCGGAGATACGGGGCTCCCACGGGTCCTGGGGGTCCGTGGGGTGGAAACAGTGGGCTCCCACGGATTCTGGGGGTCCGTGGGGTGGGGACACGGGGGGTCCCACGGGTCCTGGGGCTCCGTGGGGCGGGGACATGGGGGTCCCACAGGCCAGGGGACTCCGTGGGGCGGGGACACGGGGGTCCCACAGGCCAGGGGACTCCGTGGGGCGGGGACACGGGGGTCCCACGGGTCGAGGGGCTCCGTGGGGCGGGGACACGGGGGTCCCACGGGTACCTGGAGGACGCGGGCGGCGACAGCGACGACCTGGGGGAAGAAGGCGACGGTGTGGCGGAAGCGCTCCTGCATGTCGCAGAGGAAGAGGATGGAGCTGCCGGGGGCCAGGCGGCCCAGGCGGCGCCCGGCCATGGCCACGCGTGACCGCGACCCGCACCTGGGGGGGGACGGGACGGGGGGGGGGGGGGGGAACAGGGGGAGGGGGGGACACGCGCGTGTCACCGAGGGGGCGGGGCCGTGGGAGGCCCGCGCGCGCCCGCCGCCCCCGCGTGCAGGGGCGGAAGAGGTGGGGGCGAGGCGCACGCGCGGGAGCCGCCGGCGCTGGGTCACGTGACGCCCACCGGCGGCCTCGCCCTCGTGCGCGCCGGGATCACGTGACGCGCGCCCGGAGGATGTGGTGCGCACGCCTGTGAAGTGCACGCGGGTCGCGGGAGGGCCACGCCCACCCAGGCAACCCCACCCACACGCTCTGCCGCCCACGCAGCCAATCAGCAGCCGCCCCTCGACACCGCCCCCAACTACACCCCCACCCCCCCCCCCCCCGTGGCAGCCAATCAGGTTCTCCCAGCGCGGCTGACCAATGACAGCCTCCAAAGCCCCGCCTCTTCCAGCCAATCACAAGTTGCCAATCCGAGGCTCCTCCAGCAATCAGAGCAGAGGGGCGGTTCCCACCGTCACTCAGTGAATAAGCCCCTCCCCCGCCCAGCACTGTCCAATCAGAGAACCGCTGAGGCGGTACCACATTCCCCGGAATCCAATCAGAAGCCGAGAGGTGGCATCGCAGAGGTCACGCCCCTTCAGCGGCTCAGCCAATCAGAAGACGGGATGGTGGCCATGACGTTCAGCTTCCGAACGCCCCTTAAAGGGACAGGACGGGGGGGGGCGGGGCGAGCGCCCCCGGACGCCTGGGTCCCCTGGGGGGGAGGGGTGTCCCCTGGGGGCGGGGTCTTACCGGTCCTGCGCTCTGATTGGCCGCGGGGTCGCTGCTGCGCCGCCGGGCGGGGGAGCGGAGTGGACAGGGACAGGACGGGGGCGCGGCGCTTCCGGGTTGGGTCGCTCCGCCCCCGCGGCTGCCCCGCCCCTCGGCGCGGGGGCGGGGCCAAGGGAGGGCCCGGACGCCTGAGTCCCCTCAGGGACCATCCCGTTACCATGGAGACCACCAGCCCGCCCCCCCGTTACCGTGGAGACAGCGGGGGGGGGTGTGTGTGACACCGCCCGGCCCGTCACCATGGAGACGCCCCTCCCACCCCGTTCCCATAGAGACCCCAGGCCTCAAACCGTCCCTGTTACCATGGAGACGGGCGATGGCTGAGTTCTGGGGCGAGGCCTAGGGGAGGGGGCGTGGCATTCAGCCCTTTGTGGGCGTGGCCTGCGAGTGGGGGCGTGGCCTTCTACATTATCCTGGCCTCTCGGAGGGGGCGGGGCAGTCTGTGCTCTATGGGCGTAGCCTGTGGGGGAGGGCGTGGCTTTCTGCGCTCTGTGGGCGTGGCCTTCTGCATGCTAGGTGCCTGCCGGAGGGGGCGGGGCAGTCTGCGTTCTGTGGGCGTGGCCTGCGCGTGGGGGCGTGCCCTTCTACATTCGGTGAGCCTGTTGGAGAGGGCGGGACAGTCTGCAGTATATGGGCGTGGCCTGTGGGAGGGGGGCGTGGCCTCCCGCCCTCTGTGGGCGTGGCCCGCGTTTCCCCGGCAGCCGGTTTCCCGGGATGCGGTGGCTGCTCTGGGCGCTGTGGGGGCTGGGGGGGGGCCCCCGGGGGGGGTCCCGGGGGGGTCCGGCTGCCTCCTCTGCTCCCCGCGGGCGGCGGCGGCGCTGGGGGGGCTGCTGGGGCCCTTCCTGATGCGGGCGCTGCCGCGGCAGCCGGCGCTGCGGGCCCGAGTGGGCACCCTCCTGCTGCGGGGGGTGCTGGGGCTGGGACGGCTGCCCCCACCACCCCGACACCTTCATGGGCGTCATCGGTCAGGGGGCGACCCGAGATCCCCCCGAACCCCCCCCGGCCCCGTGACCCGGCCCCGAGACCCCCCATCCCTCCCCAAACCCCCCCCCCCAGCCCTCGGGACCCCCCCACTCCCCCGACACCTTCCTTGGCGTCATCGGTCAGGGGTGCTCCGAGACACCCCCCCCCCCATGCCCCCCCAAACCCCTGCCCCCACCCCCCCGTCCCCGTGACCTGGCCCCAACCCCCCCATCCCTCCCCAAACCCCCCGACCCCCGCCCGACACCCTAGTCCTGCCCCAAATCCCACCCGAACCCACGATGACGCCTGTCACGGACACCCCCCCCACCCCCAAACCTACTCCCAGGACCCCCCCCCTCCACCCCACGGGGGGTGCGATGGAGGAGGGGGTTCAGCCCCCCCCCATGCCCCCCCCCCAAACCCCCCTTGCCCCCCCAGACGAGGCGACGCTGGAGGAGGCCTCCACCCACTTCCGCCGGACCATCGCCCGCGTCATGGAGCAAAACCTCCAAGGTGACCCCAAACCCCAACATGGGGGGTCTCCGTCTGGGGGGGGGGGGGGGGGGCACGAGGGGACCCCCCCCAATTCACACACAGCCCCACCTGTGGCACAGCGAACCCTGCAGGTGCCTGCTCAGAGAGGGCTGTTAACTCTGGAACCTAAGGGGGGGGGGGGGGGGGGGCCTGTGGAGTTTGAAAGGTGTTAACTCTGGACCCTAACGGTGAGGTCCCTGCAGGGTGGGAAGGGTGTTAACTCTGGAACCTAACGGTGGGGTCCTGGTGGGGTAGGGGTGCAGGGCACCCCTCAAACTGACAGATTTCCCCCCCCCCCCCCCAGATGAGCAGCTCTTCAACGAGCTGCTCTGGGCCATGCAGGAGGTGAAGGACGACTTCGAGCGGCTCATGAGGCGCTTCCAGAGCCAAGGTGGGACCCAGGACCCCCCCCGAGCCCCCCCGACCCTGGGGGGCCCCCCAGAGCCCCCCCCGGCCCTCAGGGCCCCCCAGAGTCCCCCCTCAACCCCTTTTCCTCCTCTTCTTGCAGTGTTTTGCCGCAATACCTGTGGTGAGTGGGGGGTGGGGGGGTGGGGGTAGTTTGGGGGGCTCCTGTCCGTCCCCCCCCGTGACCCCCCCCCCCCGTGACCCCCCCCCAGGGCGGATGGAGGTGGTGTGGATCGAGTGCATCTCCTGCAACGTCAGCCTCTTCGCCTGCAATCGGGGGGTGTACTGTGGGGGTGAGTGGGGCTGGGGGGGGCCCGGGGGGGGGGGGCTTGAGGGGGAGGCCGGGGCAGGTTTGGGGGCGGTCCACGGGGGGAGGGGGGTTCGGGGGGGCCGGGATGGACATACAATTTGTGGGGCCCGGGGGGGGGGGGGGCAGGGATGGAGTTTAGGGGTCCTTGGGGGGGGGGCAGATGAAATTTGGGGGATCCCGGGGATGCCATTTGGGGGGGGTCCCAGGGAGCGGCCTCGGGGGAAGGAGTTTGGGGGTGCCGGGGGGGGGGGCAGATGACATTTGGGAGGTCCCAGAGGGCAGATGCAGTTTGGGGGGGTCCCGGGGTGCATAAGGGGGGGGGAATCCCGGGAAGGGAAGAAGCTTGGGGGTCTCGGGGGGGGGGGCAGCTTGGGGGGGTGCAGCGCGGGGGGGGGTGCATCCTGAGGGGGGGGTGTGCACCTTGGAGGGGGTGCACCTTGGGGGGGGTCCCATCCCGCCCCCCCCCCCAGAGCGGCAGCTGCGGGTGGAGGAGGGGGAGGACCTGCTCCTGGACTGCGGCCTCGCCTGGCACCGGGCGGCCCACGGCACCAAGACCTACCGCTTCTACCGGGTACGGGGAGGGGTCCCGGGGGTGCCCCCCACCCACGGCCACGCGGGAGGGACCCCCTCCACCCACACCCCACACCCCCCCCGCAGGAGGCCCCGCCCGGGGAGCAGCTGCTGGCGAGCGGCACCGACCCGGTCCTGGTGCAGAAGGAGGCGGCGGCGGCGGCGGCGGGGCGGTACCGCTGCGAGATGCGGAACCCGAAGGGGCGGCTCGGCTCCGAGCTGCGCTTCAACGTCACGGGTGGGGACACCGGGAAACCCCACCCCCCCCCCTCCCCAAATCCCCTGGGGCAACCCCCGCTCCCCCACAACCCCCGGGGGGACCCCGGGCACCGGGCACCTCCCCCATCCCCGACACCCACGGGGGGGACCCCGGTGACCGGCTCCCCCTTCGCCCCCCCCGCAGTGACCCCCCGGACGCGGCCGCACTGGCAGCCCCCGGCCCCGCCGCCCCCCCGGCCCCGCCCGGGTCCCCCCCCCCGTCGCCGCCGCCGCTGCCGCCGCCGCCGCCGCCGTTCTCGGGGCCGCCGCGGCCGCCGCCACGTGGTGAGTCTGTGGGCGGGGCCCGCGCAAAGCCACGCCTATTTTAGGGCTGGGCCTGCCATAGCCCGCCCCCCTTAGGGCGTGGCTTGCGTGGCCCTTTAAAAAGCTGAGCCGTTGCGGGCGTGGTCAGCGGGTGGTGGGCGTGGTTTGCGCTGCGCAGCCCCGCCCACCCCCGCTCTCGCCCCGCCCACAGGCTCCGCCGACGGCGCCGCCGCGCCCCCGAGGACACCGCCCCCCCCCTCAATTAAAGGAGCCGCAGCCCCCGTGGACACACACACACCCCCCCCCGTGCCTCAGTTTCCCCCCACGACGTGGAAGAACCCACGGAGGGGGGTGGGGGGGGAACCGAGAGGGAATTTATTGCCCCCCCCCCCCGAAGAAGGGGGGGATGTGGGGCCCCCCATGGATATCCCCGCCCCCCCGGGGGTCCGCAGCCCCCACAAACTCATGGTTTGGGGGGGGGGGTGTCCGTTTGGGGGGGACCTGCCCCCCCCCACCAGCGATGCCCCAGGAGGTCGATGATGAGGCCGGGGGACAGCCCCGGGGGGGTGGGGGGGGCAGCTGTGAGGGATGGGGGGGACACAGCACCCCCCGGCCCACCCCAGCACAGCCCGACACCCCCCCCCGGGCCCCCCCAAACCGGAGCCGAGCAGAGGCTCCTCCAGGATGTCTTGGATGGACCCGCAGGGCTCCAGCTGGGGAGACAGGGGGGGGGTCGGGGGGGCCCCCTCGGGTCCGGGGGGTCCCGTGGGGGTCGGGGGGGCTCCCATGGGGGCCGCGGGGGGCCCAGGGGGGTCAGGTTCCAGGGAAGCCCCAGGATGGGGTTGGGAGGGGGGCCCAGAGATGGGGTTGGTGGGTCCCGGGGGTGGTTACTTGTTCTGGGGGGGGTCTCCGGGGGGGGGGGGGGAGCTTAGAGAACTTGGAGGCGCTCCCAGAGGGGTTTGGGGGCTCGGGGGGGGGGGGTACCAGAGCGGTTTGGGTGGGTTCCAGAAGGCTCAGGAGGATCGGGGGGCTCCCAGAAGGGTTGGGGGGGGGTGTTCTGGATCAATCTGGGGGCCCAGAGGAGCATGAGGAGTCCTGAGGGGCTTCTAGAGGAGTTTGGGGGCTGTGGGGAGGTCCCAGAGAGGTTTAGGAGGGTCCCAGAATGATCGGGGGGGGGGGGTCCCAGAGCGGTTCCGGGGGGTTCTGAACCAGCCTTGGGGTGCCCAGAGGGGTTTGGGGGTTCTGGGGGTATCCCAGAGGGGTTTGGGGGGGTCCCAGGGGGAATAAGGGAACTTCCAGATAAGTTTGGGGGGTCCCAGGAGGATCGGGGGGGGGCCTCAGAGTGGGTCTAGAGGGGTCTCAGAGGGATTTAGGGGGTCCTGGACCAGCCCTGGGGTGCCCAGAGGGGTCTGCGGGGGTCCTGGGTACCCACGTCTGCTGCGCAGCCTCCAGCTCCTCCTCGAGGGAGCGCCTGGGGGCGGGGCCGGACCTGGGGGCGGGGCCAGTCAGTGCCCCGCCCACGGGGGAGGCCCTCCAAGCCCCGCCTCCCATCCAACCCCGGGATCCCCCTCAGGCTCCACCCCCGGGTTCCCCCCTCAGGCCCCGCCCCCGGGAATCCCCATAAGACACGCCCCCCCGGACACACCCCCGGTGGAAGCCCATCTCCACACCCCACAAACTCCGCCCCCCGGGGGGCGTGCCCTCCTACACAGCCCTGCCCCACAGAGACACCGCCCCCTCGTGGCCACGCCCCCTTAGCCCCGCCCTCACCCGGCGGCCGCTGCTCGGGGACCCCCCCGCGATCCGCGTCCCCCCCCCACGACCCCTTGTGACCCCTCCGGGACCCCCCAGGGGTCCCTCAGCCTTTAGGGGGGCCCCGGGGGGGGGGGGGGGAATCCCCCGACTCCCCTCACCCACCCCACAGGGCACTGCAGTCCGTCTGTCTGTCTGTGTGGGCGCACACGCGTGTGCCAGGCGTGTCACCACGTGCCAGGCGTGTCACCACAGGACCTTTATTTGGGGGGGGACACACACACGGGTGAACACACGCAGGTGCCCCATGGTGGGGACACACACACCCCCCCCCCCCCCAGCTCCATGAGGGGAAACTGAGGCCCGGGGGGGGCCTGGGTCCCTTTGGGGGGTCCTCGGGGTGGCCGTTGGTCCCGTGGGTGGTGGCCAGGTGGCCATGGTCCCTTGGGGACACCGCGGGGGGGTCCCGCGGGTGGTGGCCGGGCACCCACGGTCCCTGGGCGGGTCCCACAGGCGGTGGCCAGGCACCCACTGTCCCTTGGGGACACCTCAGGGGGGTCCCGCGGGTGGTGGCCGGGTGGCTGTAGTCCCCTGGGGCCACCTCGGGGGGGGTCCCGCGGGTGGTGGCCGGGTGGCTATAGTCCCCTGGGGCCACCTTGGGGGGGGTCCCACGGGTGGTGGCCGGGTGGCTGTAGTCCCCTGGGGCCACCTCAGGGGGGGTCCCACGGGTGGTGGCCGGGTGGCTGTAGTCCCCTGGGGCCACCTCGGGGGGGTCCCACAGGTGGTGGCCGGGTGGCTGTAGTCCCTTGGGGACACCTCGGGGGGGGTCCCGCGGGTGGTGGCCGGGTGGCTGTAGTCCCCTGGGGCCACCTCAGGGGGGGTCCCGCGGGTGGTGGCCAGGTGGCTGTAGTCCCCTGGGGCCACCTCGGGGGGGGGGTCCCACGGGCGGTGGCCAGGCACCCGCTGTCCCTTGGGGCCACCTCGGGGGGGGTCCCGCGGGCGGCGGCCGGGCGCCCGCCGTCCCCGGGGACGGCGGGTCCCCGCGGCGCTCAGGCGTCGCCCTGGGGCGCCAGGCCGCGCTGGTTGGCGGGCAGGGTGCCGCGCTCGCGCTCCCAGAGCAGGCGGCGCAGGCGGCAGAGGGGGCGCAGCAGCCCCTCCTCCCCCACCGGCGCCCCGGGGCGCAGGCGGAAGCCCTGGGCCGGCAGCAGCAGCGGGGGGTGCTCCGAGAAGCTCTCGAAGATGTCACCTGCGGGGGGACAGCCCGGGGGACGGCGATGAGGGGACGGCGATGAGGGGACGGGGCGGACGAGGGGACGGGGAACAGTGATGAGGGGATGGGGGAGACAAGGGGATGAGGGGACAGTCCAGGGGACAGCGATGAGGGGACAGGGGACACGAGGGGATGAGGGACAGCAATGAGGGGACAGGGGACAGTGATGAGGGGACAGGGGACACAAGGGGATGGGGGACAGGGGACAGTGATGAGGGGACGGGGCAGACAAGGGGATGGGGGACAGTCCAGGGGACAGGGGACAGCGATGACGGGACAGGGCAGACAAGGGGACGGGGGACAGAGATCAGGGGAGGGGGCAGACGAGGGGACAGGGGTGCAGGATGGGGACAGGGACAAGGAGTGCAGGATGGGGACACAGGGTGCAGGATGGGGACAGGAGATGGGGACAGAGGTGTGGGACAGGGACACACGGTGTGGGGACAGGGGAGAGGGACACGGGGCGCAGGATGGGGACAGGGGAGAGGGACACGGGGTGCAGGATGGGGACAGGGACAGGGGATGGGGACAGGGACAGGGATGCAGGATGGGGACAAGGGACAGGGACACAAGGTGCAGGATGGGGACAGGGGTGTGGGACAGGGGCGCAGGACAGGGACAGGGGGTGGGATGGGGACAGGGGACGGGGACAGGGACAGGGGTCAGGGACAGGGAGACGGGGTGCAGGATGGTGACAAGGGGTGTGGGATGGGGACACAGCGTGTGGGACGGGGACACAGACAGGGACAAGGGGTGCAGGACAGGGACAGGGATGTGGGATGGGGACACGGGGTGCAGGACAGGGTCGGGGGGACAGGGACAAGCAGGGGGCACGGGGACAAGCGGTACGGGGACGAGGGGTGCAGGACAGGGATGGGGACAGGGACACAGTCACAGGACGGTGACGAAGGCCAGCGGCCAGCTGAGGCGCGCGGGATGAAGAGGGGGTGACGGGGGGGGGGGGGGCGGACACGACGACATGGACACGGGGTGCGGGACGGTGACGAGAGCCAGGGGCCAGCCGAGGGGGGGGGACACCACACAAAGCGGGGGTGACGGGCGGGGGCCGAGGGTGACAGGGCGGGTGACGCTCACCGGCGGTGGCCTGCTCGCGCTCCTCGGGCGGGGGGCTCCAGGCGGGGGGCGGGGGGCGGCCCAGCCCCAGCTGGTAATGGCGCAGGACGTGGTGCAGCTGCGCCGGGGACAGCGCCGGGTACTCGCCCCGCAGCCGCGCCCACGTCGCCTGGGGACACATCGGGGACGCGGTGGGGACGCGTTAGGGACGCGGTGGCACCGCGGTCCCTAACCCGCACCCCCGTCCCCGCGCCCGGCTCCCGGACACCTCCCCTGACCCGCGGCCCCCGGCCGTGTCCCGTCTCCTGCCGGGTCCGTGCGTGTCCCGTCCCCGTGTCCCCTCTTGTCACCGTGGCCCTGTGCCCTGCGTCCCCACATGGCCCTTCTCGTTGTCCCCACGGTGTCCCCAGAGCCCTTCTCACTGTCCCTGTGTCCCCACCATGTCCCCACACCCCTTCTCGCTGTCCCTGTGTCCCCATGGTGTCCTCACGGCATCCCTTCTCCTCGCTGTGTCCCCATGTCCCTGCGCCCCTTGTCACTGCCACATCCCTGCATCCCTTCTAATTGTCCCCATGTCCCCACTACGTCCCTCCTGCTTGTCATGTCCCCACGCCCCTTCTCGCTGTCCCTGTGTCCCCACCGTGTCCCCATCATGTCCCCACGCCCCTTCTCGCTGTCCCTGTGTCCCCACCGTGTCCCCATCATGTCCCCACGCCCCTTCTCGCTGTCCCTGTGTCCCCACAGTGTCCCCATCATGTCCCCACGCCCCTTTCTCGCTGTCCCTGTGTCCCCACCGTGTCCCCATCATGTCCCCACAGCCCTTCTTGCTGTCCCTGTGTCCCCACCGTGTCCCCATCATGTCCCCACGCCCCTTCTCGCTGTCCCTGTGTCCCCACCGTGTCCCCATCATGTCCCCACAGCCCTTCTTGCTGTCCCTGTGTCCCCACCGTGTCCCCACGCCCCTTCTCACTGTCCCTGTGTCCCCACCGTGTCCCCATCATGTCCCCACACCCTTTCTCGCTGTCCCTGTGTCCCCATCATGTCCCCACGCCCCTTCTCGCTGTCCCTGTGTCCCCACCGTGTCCCCATCATGTCCCCACGCCCCTTCTCGCTGTCCCCGTGTCCCCACCGTGTCCCCACGCCCCTTCTCGCTGTCCCCGTGTCCCCACGGTGCCCCCACCACATCCCCGCCCCTCCTCATCCCCACGGCCCCCCCACCCCTCCCATTGCCCCCCCACGGCCCCGCAGCACCCCCTCTCCCTTCCAGGTCCCCGCCGTCCCCCGCCGCGTCCCCCGCCGCGTCCCCACCTTGCCGAGGCAGCTGCGGGGGGTGCAGAGGAGGTTGGCGGTGGCCGAGAGCTTGCGGAAGAACTCGCCGGCGATGTCGCCCAGCCCCAGCCCCGTCAGCCAGTCCAGCACCAGGTCCAGGTTGGTGCGGACCCGCACCGCCCGCCACCACTGGAAGAAGGGGCCGGCGCTGCCTGGGGGGGGGCACGGGGGGGGGGGGTCAGGGTGCTGCCCACCCCCCTGCCCGCCCCCCTGCCCGCCCTTCCTGCCCGCGGAAAGAGGCAGCTTCCTGCAGGTCCCAGTGCGGACAATGGGAGGAAACTGGGGGGCGATGGGGAAGGGGGGGGTGGGGGTGAAGGGCGGCCCCACGGCCTGGCCTGGGGGATGGGGGACTTGAGGGGGGGGGGGGGGGTCGGACCCATAGAGCTGCCCCACGGCGAGGCAGGGACACACAGAGGCCCCCCCTCTCAGAGCACCGGGGACACACAGACATGTCCCACAGCCCCCCCAGGGACCCACAGACCCACCCCACAGCCCCCCCAAGCACCAGGGACCCACGGACCCACCCCACAGTCCCCCAGGACTGCCCCACAGAGCACCAGGGACCCACGGACCCACCCCACAGGCCCCCAGAGCACCGGGGACCCACACACCCACCCCACAGCCCCTCCGAGCACCAGGGACCCACGGACCCACCCCACAGCCCCTCCGAGCACCAGGGACCCACAGCCACATCCCACAGCCCCCCAGGGACCCACAGCCACATCCCACAGCCCCCCAGGACTGCCCCCCAGAGCACCAGTGACCCCCACCCCACCCCACAGCCCCCCAGAACTGCCCCCCAGAGCACCAGTGACCCCCACCCCACCGCCAAAGACCCCCCAGGACTGCCCCGCAGAGCACCAGGGACCCACAGACCCACCCCACAGAGCACCAGGGACACCCCCCGACCCCCGGCGCTGCCCCCACACCTTTCTCCATGAGGGTGTTGAAGAGGGAGGCGTTGGAGAAGAAGAAGAGGTAGCCGAAGGTCTGGGAGACCAGGTCGGGGTGCAGCTGGCAGTCGCGCGTCAGCTCCAGCGCCGTCTGGTAGACGGCCAGGGTGGGGCGGACGCCCTCGGGGACGCTGCCCAGGTCCTGCCCGGCGCTGGGCTCCCCGGCCCCCGAGAAAGGGTTGCTCTCCAGGAGGGCGGGCAGAGCCGAGTAGAGAGTCTGGGGGGGGGCACAAAAGTGAGTGGGGGGGCGCAGAAGTGAGGGAGGGGGGTGTCGGGGGGGGTCACAGAGGGGTTTTGGGGGGGTTTGGGGGCTCACCTTGGTCAGGTAGTAGACGGACTGCTGGAAGGTGGACATGATCACCTCGTCCAGGACGCCCATGGCCTCGTCGCAGGTCTCCAGGTCGCTGGTCAGCTCCTGGCAGGGGCCTGGGGGGGGGGGACGGACACGGAGGGAGGGGGGTGTCACCCCTAAAAGCGAGGGGGGCACCCCCCTGCCCCCCCCCCCGAGGGGGGTGAGGGCTCACCCTCCAGCTCCAGCTCCTTCTCCAGCTCCAGCACGTGGCCCTGGGCCAGGTTGAGCAGCTCCATGGCGTTGGCCAGCCAGAGCATCAGGGGCCGCAGGTCGGCCGCCACCGCCTCCATGTTCAGCGCCGCGGGGGCCGCATCCTGCTGGCTGCGGAGGGGGGGAACGGGGCGGGGGTGTCACCCCACGGGACCCCCAATGCCTGCGGGGTCTGTGCCCCTCCCCCTCCCCAACCAGGACTGGCTTTGGGGTCCCCCCCCATGGGCCGGTTTTGGTGTCCCCTCTACCAGGACTGGCTTTGGGGTCAATCCCCAAAACGGGCCGGTTTTGGGGTCTCCTCCCCATGGGCTGGCTTTGGGGTCCCCTCTACCAGGATTGGCTTTGGGGTCCCCTCCACCAGGACTTGCTTTGGGGTCAATCCCCAAAATGGGCCGGTTTTGGGGTCTCCTCCCCATGGGCTGGCTTTGGGGTCCCCCCCCATGGGCTGGTTTTGGGGTCCCCTCCACCAGGACTCGCTTTGGGGTCAATCCCCAAAACGGGCCGGTTTTGGGGTCCCCTCCACCAGGACTGGTTTTGGGGTCCCCCCAATGGGCTGGTTTTGGGATCCTCTCCATCAGGACTTGCTTTGGGGTCCCCCCCATGGGCTGGTTTTGGGGTCCCCTCCACCAGGACTTGCTTTGGGGTCCCCCCAATGGGCTGGTTTTGGGGTCCCCTCCACCAGGGCTGGCTGTGGGGTCCCCCCCATGGGTCGGTTTTGGGGTCCCCTCCACCAGGGATGGCTCCAGGGTCTGGTTCTCGGGGGTGCAGGGGTTTGGGGGTCACTCACTTCTCCGGCTGCCGATCCCCGATCTCCTTGATCTTCTCCTGCCGGCAGAAACCCCTGTCAGTGTCTCCATGTCCCCCCGTGTCCCCCCATGTCCCCTTGTCCCCCACATCCCTTGTGTCCCCCATGTCCCCCCCGTGTCCCGTGTCCATGTCCCTCCATGTCCTCCTCTCCCCCCGTGTCCCCCACATCCCCATATCCCCGTGTCCCCCACATCCCCCCTGTCCCTCATGTCCTCCCATATCCCTCCATGTCCCCATGTGTCCCCTATGTCCCCTGTCCCCCATGTCCTCCCATATCCCTCCACGTCCCCATGTCCCCAATGTCCCTGTGTCCCCATCCCCCTGTCCCCCATATCCTCTCAGACCCCCCGTGTCCCCCATGCCCCCTCTGTCCCCCCAGATCCCCCATGTCCCCGTGTGTCCCCCATGTCCCTGTGTCCCTCCATGTCCCCCCATCCCCCTATCCTCGTGTCCCGTCTCCCACGTCCTCCCATATCCCTCCACGTCCCCATGTCCCCAATGTCCCTGTGTCCCCATCCCCCTGTCCCCCATATCCTCTCAGACCCCGTGTCCCCCATGCCCCCTCTGTCCCCCCAGATCCCCCCATGTCCCCGTGTGTCCCCCATGTCCCTGTGTCCCTCCATGTCCCCCCATCCCCACATCCTCGTGTCCCCTGTCCCCCACGTCCTCCCATATCACTCCACATCCCTGTGTCCCCATATCCCAATGTCCCTGTGTCCCGCACACCCTCTCTGTCCCCCCCATATCCCTCCAAGTCCCCGATGTCCCTGTGTCCCTCCATGTCCCCACATCCCCATATCCTCGTGTCCCGTCTCCCACGTCCTCCCATATCCCTCCACGTCCCCATGTCCCCAATGTCCCCATCCCCCTGTCCCCCATATCCTCTCAGACCCCCCGTGTCCCCCACACCCCCTCTGTCCCCCCAGATCCCTCCATGTCCCCGTGTGTCCCCCATGTCCCTGTATCCCTCCACGTCCCCCCATCCCCACATCCTCGTGTCCCCTGTCCCCCACGTCCTCCCATATCACTCCACATCCCTGTGTCCCCATATCCCCATGTCCCAGTGTCCCCCATGTCCCCCTATCCCCCATGTCCCCATATCCCCACATCCCCATCCCCCCGTGTCCCCCCGCGTGTCCCCCCCCCTCGTTACCCAAACGGTCTCCTTAACGAGCAGAGCCACGCGGGAGAGCAGCGCGGGGAAGTGCTCGGGCGGGAAGGCGCGGGCGGCGTGTTCCAAACACAATCCCAAGAGGAAAGCGGGGGCCAGCGCCCCGACCCCGGCTCCCGGCCCGCATCCCTCGGGCAACCGGACGATCTCCCGCAGCAGCACCTCCTCGTCCTGGGGTCGGTACCGCAGCTCCGGCCGGGGGCTCTCCAGGCAGCTCCGCAGGGCCTCCTGCCGCTCCTGGGGGGACCGCCCGCACCCCGGGCACCCCAGGGCCCCCGCCAAGCCGGGGGAGGGCCAGGCGTGGGGCAGCCAGGGGGGCCGCGGGGCGGGGGACCCCCCCGCTGCGCCCCGGGGGTCCTTGTAGAGGAAGAGGAAGTGCTGGCCCAGCCCCAGCAGGTCGCCGGGGTTGAGGGGGGCTTGGCGCAAGAGGGGGGCTCCGTTGTGGGTGACGGGGGCCCCCCGAAAAGGCCGGACGGTGGCGGCGGGGGCGGTGTCGGCGTCGGCCCCCTCCTCGGCCGCCCGCACCAGGCAGTGGCGGGGCAGGATGTCGGGGGCGTTGAGGAAGGTGTCGACGAGGCAGCCCCCCGCTTTTTCGGGGGCCCCCCGGCGTTCGGGGCGGCCGAAGACGTGCTGGGGTCGGGTCATCACGTAGATGACAAAGTCCTGTGGGGCGGGAGAGGGGGTGAGGGGGGGGCGAGGAAAGGGGGGGACTTGGGGGGGGAGAGGAAAGGGGAGGGGGACTTTGGGGGGGCGAGGAAAGGGGAGGGGGACTTGGGGGGGTAGGAAAGGGGAGGGGGACTTGGGGGGGCGAGGAAAGGAGGGGCTTTGGGAGGCAAAGAAGAGGGAGAGGGGCTTTGGGGGGCGAGGAAAGGGGAGGGGGACTTGGGGGGGAGAGGAAAGGGGAGGGGGATTTTGGGGGCAAGGAAAGGGGGGACTTTGGGGGGCGAAGAAAGGGGAGGGGGACTTTGGGGGGGCAAGGAAAAGGGTAGGGGGACTTGGGGGGCAAGAAAAGGGGGGGACTTTGGGGGGCAAGAAAAGGGGAGAGGGGCTTTGGGGGGCGAGGAAAGGAGAGGGGGACTTTGGGGGGGTGAGGAAAAGGGGGGAACACTTTGGGGGTCCCCCCACGCGCCCCCCACTCACCTGCTTGCCGTAGCCCTGCAGCAGGAGGAAGTAGGGGTGCTGCTGGGGGGGCTGGATGAGGCACTGCGAGAGCTGCTCCAGGCCAGCGCCCTCCCCCGCCTCCTCCTCACCGGCCGCCCCCTCCCCAGAGGGGGTTTCGGGGGGTCCCTCGTCGGTTGGGGGGGTTCCGGCTTCGCCCCCCGCCACGCTCAACACCGTCTTCCGTTCCCGGCGCCGTTTGGTGCTGAGGTTCATGTCGCTGATGCTGCGGCGCAGCGAGAGGTTGTCGGCGCGTTCTTTGGGGGGGGCCGGGCCCCCCGATGCCGCCCGCGAGCGGCTCTTCTGCAGCCGCCGGGCCTGAGCGTCGATACCTGGGGAGGGCGGGGGGACATCGGCGTCACCCACCCACCCCCCGGCACCGCCGGCACCGCCGAGGACGGGGCGGGGGTGGAACTCACCGGTGGTCTCGGCATCCTCGCCCTCGCAGATGCGCTCCACCTCTTGCCGCCGGCGGATCTCGAAACGCCGGGAACAGCCGGTTTTCGGTTTCCAGACGTCCTGGAGCACCAAGGGTCGCTCGCCGTCGCCCACCGGCCGCAGGTGCTCCACCTGCCAAGCCCCCCCGGGACCCCCCGGGCGCCCCACCACGTCGCAGAGCACGTACTCTCCCGACGTTCCCTCTTCCGGAGCTAAACCGTAACGTTCCAAAGCTTCCCGCACCAGCTGCCGGGCGGTGGATCGCGGCGTAGCCAAGACGCTCTTGTAGTTAGCCCCACGGGAGATGTCCCCCCCAAAAATTTTGAGGATACCGGGGAGCTGGCGCTGGCCGGGGGGGTGTTCTCCCCCCACCAGGACCTCGGGTACCGGGTCCACCAGCTCCGCCAGCTTCTTCTCGCTGGCCCAACGCCCGCCGGCGCTGCCGGCACCCGTCCCAGCGCCGCTGCGGTGGAAGAGGTTGGAGAGACGCTTGTGCCGTGAGGGTTTGGTTTTGCCGGGGGGACGCAGCTCCACCGTCTCGCTGCCGCGGCTGGCCGTGTCCGAGGAGGTCGATCTGCAGGCGGGGAGGGGGGTTATGGGGGGGGACGGCGGGGGCGGGTTGGGGGGCGCGGGGATGGCAAAGGGGGGGGGTCTCACCTGACGGAGCCGGCGCTGGGCCACCGGCGACTCATCTTGGCCAGGCGCTTCTTGGGGGAGTTGATCCAGAGGCCGACGGGGAAATGGAGTTTCCCGAAACGGGGGCTGCCCTCCTTGCGATCCTCTGGGAACATGGCGACGGCGTTCCTGCGGGGACATCGAGGATGTCGGGGACCCCACCCGCCGCACCCCCAAACCCCATCACCCCCACAGGACACCCAGGGGGGAAGCGTCCCCCCACCCAGGGCTCGCCCCCACGCCGGGCAGCGGAGCCGGGACCCCCCCCCCCTCGCCCCCAAATCACGGCCGTTACCGACTCCCACGGGTGCTCGGTCCTGGCAGCGGTTGTCCCCCCTCGGCTCAGCGCCGCAGCCCCATGTCCCACGTCCCCCCCTTTGTCTCGCTGCCTCCGGCGCGGTCACTGAGCAGTGATTTCCCTTCACGGCGCTGACAGAGGGGGGACAGGAAAGGGCGAGCCAGGCCAGGAAACCGGGATGGGGGGGCCGGGGGGGGCGTGGAGGGAAGCGGGACCACGGTGGGACGGGCACGGAGCGGGGCCACGGCTGAGGGCGGCAGCCTAGGGTTTTGGGAGGCCGCAGGTGGCAGAGAAGGGGGGCTGAGGTGGGGGTCCCCAGCCCCACTAGGGTGGGGGGGCACCCCCAGCCCCACCCAGAGAGACTCAAAGACCGAGGTGTCCCCGTCCTTTGCTGTCAGAGGCCTGACGCTGCGGTGACAGTGGGGTCGGGGCCACCGCGAGGTGCCTCTGCCCCCCAAACCTTGGCTGAACCCCAGCATGGGGCAGCCTGCACCCCCGTCCCTGCGGGTCCAGGCCCCCAGGACTCACCCTCATGATGGCAGCCGCTGCTGGGGGTCCAGTTGGTGCTGGGGGGGGGGTGTGGGGGGGGGGGTGGGTAAAGAAAGCTGCTAGGTCACAGCGCCCGGGGTCCCTCCTGTCCCAGGGGACACGCTGCATCCCTGTGGGGAAGGAGACGCTCAGCTGTGCCCACCCCCGGCCCTGCTCATGGGGCACCGGTTGTGTCCCCACAGGTGGCCTTGGGGTAGAGGAAGAGACAAGCTGGGCCAGCTTCACCGCTGGGGAGGGAGGAAGGGGAGAAGGGTGTCGATGCCCTCACACAAGGGCCCCCTAAACCCAACCTCCCCCCTCACAGGGTCCCTCCCAGAGCCAAGCTTCGTCCCAGACCCCCTTCCCGTCCCCTCAGGCCGGCCCCGTTCCCCTCCCCGAACCCCCAGGGCGGTCCCATCCCCTTCTCCATACCCCCAGGGCGGCGCCGGCCCCCTCCCCGGCCCCCAAGGGCGGCCTCATCCCCTCATGGCCGCCCGGAGCCGCCCCGGCCCGGGAGCCCTCACGGCCGGCGCCGCCGCCATCGCCCCTTCCCTCCCTCACAGCCGGGCCCGCCCACTCCGCCCCGTCCAGGGCTCCCATTGGCTGAGCCCTTCCCGCCTCGGCAGGCGCGAGCCAACGAGAGCACGGAGCTCAGCCGCGCGCCGCTCCCCCGCGTGGTTGATGCGAGCAACGAGCTCGCGGAGCGGGGAAGGAAAAGGCAGTTTCGGCGGGAAGAGTGGGAGCCAATCAGAACGCGCAGAGGGGTGGCCACGCCCACCAGGAGCCGCCGCTCCTCGGAGCCACGCCCCGACCACGCCCCTCTCCTCAGAGACCCCGGACCGGCCCGGAGCCGCCTGATCCCCCTGGAGCCCCCAAAACCGCCCCAACCCCCCCCCCCAGCGTCCCCAAATCCCCCCCGAAGATCCCAAAACCGCCCCAAACCCCCCCCCAGCGTTTTCAAATCCCACCCGGCGCCCCCAAATCCGCCCCAAATCCCCCCCGGAGACCCCAAACCGCCCCAAGTCCCCCCAGCTCCGCCCCCAGCTCCGCCCCCAGCTCCGCCCCCAGCTCCGCCCCGGAGCCGCCCCCCCCCCCCCGCTGTTTGTGGCGCTGCTCCGCCAGGGGGCGCCGCCGGGCAGGGGGGCGGGAGGCGCGTGCGCGGAGGCGCGTGCACGTCCGTGTACATGCGTGTACGTACGGATACATACGGGCACATAAACACGTATATGTGTGCATACGTGTACTTGTGCGTGCACATCCATGCACGTACAGACACCTACGGGCACATAGACACCTATACATGTGCATACGTGTACGTACGTGTGCATATCCATGTACATACAGATGCATACGGGCACACAGACGCCTATATATGTGCACATGTGTATGCATGTGTACATATCCATGTACATATAGACGCATACAGGCACACAGACACTTATATATGTGCATATATATACGTACATGTGCATATCCATGTACATACAGATGCATACGGGCACATAGACACCTATGTATGTGCGTATGTGTAGGTATCTGTGCATATCCATGTACATACAGACGCATATGGGCATATAGACACATATATATGTGCATATGTGTATGCATGTGCACATATCCATGTACATATAGACGCATACAGGCACACAGACACTTATATATGTGCATATATGTACGTACATGTGCATATCCATGTACATACAGACGCATACGGGCACATAGACACCTATGTATGTGCATACGTGTACGTATGTATGCATATCCATGTACATATAGATGCATACGGGCACATAGACACCTATATATGTGCATACGTGTATGTATGCGTGCACATCCATGTACATACAGACACCTACGGGCACATAGACACATATATATGTGCATACGTGTACGTACGTGTGCACATCCATGTACATACAGACACCTACGGGCACATAGACACATATATACGTGCATACGTGTACGTACGTGTGCATATCCATGTACATACAGACGCATATGGGCACATAGACACATATATATGTGCATACGTGTACTTATGCATGCACATCCATGTACATACAGATGCATACAGGCACATAGACACGTATGTATGTGCATACGTGTATGTACGCATGCACATCCATGTACGTACAGACACCTATGGGCATATAGACAGGTATATATGCACATGTGTGTGCGTACGTGTGCACATCCACATACATACAGACACCTATGGGCACATAGACACGTATGTATGTGCAGACGTGTACGTATGCGTGCACATCCATGTACATACAGACACCTACGGGCACATAGACACCTATATATGTGCATACATGCACATATGCTCCCATACATACATATATATGTGCATACATGTACTACGTGTAGGTATATGCACATATACATATGCGTGCACGTATGTATGCAGACATACCTACGCAGACACACAGAGATGTATATGCATACATGTACAGACAGATATACCTGCTCATACACGTACATACGCAGACATACGTACACAGACACATGCACACGCCTATGCCTACGCGCACGTACACAGACATAGGCACGTATACGGACAGGTACATATGCAGACACACGCACATGTGCCTACATGTATGTAGACAGACATACACATGCACATACCTGGATGTAAAGAGGCCCACATAGACACACACACGCATACGCGTACACGTATGTACACAGAAGACATATGCGCATGTACATATGCACGCGTGTACAGGCACAGACACACGCAGGCGCATATACGTGTGCATACATGCGCATGCGTATGGAGTCATGCACGTATGTACGTGCGCATGCACGTACAGAGGCTTATACACGTGCACGTACGCACGCACGCGTGTACGTAGACGGGCGCACGTGTATAGGGGCACACGTGTGCGTATAGGGATGCGTAGGGGCGCCCATACGTACACGTGTACATACACACAGGCACCCGCACCCGCGTACCTGCACACGCGTGCCCACAGCCGCGTGCGCTCACACACGCGTGTGTACGCCTGTCCGTCTGCGCGCGCCTGCTGCTGTCCGTCCGTCCGTCCCACCGACACCCGGGGGGGTCCCCAGCCCCTTCCCCCCCCCCCCCCCTCCTTGGCCCCGGCCCCCCCCCCCCCCCCCGGGATCTCTCCGTCCGTCTGTCCGTCCGTCTGTCCGTCCTGCCTGCACCCCTGCACCCCCCCTTGGCCCCGGGCCCCCCCGGGGTCTGTCCCTCCGTCCGTCTGTCCGTCCGTCTGTCCCTCCGGCACCCAGGATCAGCCCCAGCCCCCCTCCCCGCCCCCCCCCCGTCCCTCTGTCTGTCCGTCCGTCTGTCCGTCCTGCCTGCACCCGGCTGCACTCCTCCTTGGCCCTGGCCCCCCCCGCCCCCCCCCCCCGAGGAGTCTGTCCGTCCATCCGTCCGTCTGTCCATCTGTCCCTCCGGCACCCAGGCTCAGACCCGGCCGTCCCTCTGTCTGTCCGTCCGTCCCCCCGTCCTGCCTGCACCCGGCTGCACCCCTGCACCCCCCCTTGGCCCCGGGCCTCCCCGGGGTCTGTCCCTCCGTCCGTCCGTCCGTCCGTCCGTCCCTCCCGCACCCAGGCTCAGCCCCAGCCCCCCCCCCGTCTCCCGTCCATCTGTCCGTCTGTCCGTCCGCCTCTCCCACCTGCACCCGGCTGCACCCCTGGACCCCCCCTTGGCCCCGGGCCCCCCCCCGGGGTCTGTCCCTCCGTCCGTCCGTCCGTCCGTCCGTCCCTCCCGCACCCAGGCTCAGCCCCGGCCGTCTGTCCGTCTGTCCGTCCGTCCGTCCGTCCGGGCTCTCCTCCAGCCCCCCCCCCCCCCCCCCCCCCCTGCGGTCGGCCTGGGCCTGCCCCGACCGGGGGCATTTGCGTCAAAGCCGCCCCCCCGTCCCCCCCCCGGCCTGTGCGGGGGGGACAGACAGACGGACGGACGGACGGACGGACGGATGGACACGGGGGGGGGGGGTGACCCGTGTGTTTGTGTGAAGCCGCCGCTGACGCCAGCGACTGCCCCCCCCCCCCCCAGGGCGGGGGTGGGGGGAGATGGGGGATGGATGGGGGGTTATGGGGGGGCTGGGGGGAGATGGGGGTCATGGGGGGCTGGGGGTCTTGGGGGGAACTGGGGGGGCTGCAGGAGTTGGGGGGCTGCAGGAGCCAGGGGGTTACGGGGGGCTGGGGGGGGCTGGGGGGACCTGGGGGGTGCAGGGAGATGGGGGGTTACGGGGGGTTATGGGGGGCTGGGGGGGGCTGGGGGGACATAGGGGGGCTACGGGGACCTGGGGGGCTGCAGGAGTTGGGGGGCTGGGGGGGGCTGGGGGCTGCGGAAGCCGGGGGGACCCCAAGGATCTGGGGGGGCTGGGGGGACCCTGGGGCTGGGGGGGCAGGAGGTGGGGGGCTGCAGGGGGATGGGGGGAGCTGGGGGGGGCAGAGCGGGGACCCCATCACGGGGGGGGGGGGGGCTGTGCTGGGGGACAGCCCGGGACACGGCGGCACCGGTGCCATGGCAGTGCCGTGGCGGTGACAGTGCCATGGAGGTGACAGTGACGGTGCCATGGTGGTGACAGTGACGGTGCCATGGCGGTGACGGTGCCACCGCACTGAGGATGCCACCATGTGCACCCACAGTGGGACATGGCGGTGACAGTGACAGTGCCATGGCGGTGACGGTGCCATGGTGGTGACAGTGACGGTGCCATGGAGGTGACAGTGACAGTGCCATGGTGGTGACAGTGCCAAGGCAGTGATGGTGCCATGGCGGTGACGGTGCCATGGTGGTGACAGTGCCATGGTGGTGGCAGTGACGATGCCATGGCAGTGACAGTGCCATGGTGGTGACGGTGACGGTGCCATGGTGGTGATGGTGCCATGGCGGTGACGGTGACGATGCCATGGCAGTGACGGTGCCATGGCGGTGACGGTGACGATGCCATGGCAGTGATGGTGCCATGGTGGTGACAGTGCCATGGCGGTGACGGTGCCATGGTGGTGACAGTGACGATGCCATGGCAGTGACAGTGCCATGGTGGTGACGGTGCCGGTGCCATGGTGGTGATGGTGCCATGGCGGTGACGGTGACGATGCCATGGCAGTGACGATGCTATGGTGGTGACAGTGCCATGGCGGTGACGGTGCCATGGCAGTGACAGTGACGATGCCATGGCAGTGACGGTGCCATGGCGGTGACGGTGCCACCGCGCACACCCGCGGCAGGCCGGGCCCACGTGTGCTGCCGGCACACCCAAACGCCGCCGGCTGTCGCCGCCGGTGGCCACCCCACGGTGACTCCGGCTGCTCCCCGGTGCCGGGGGGGGGCAGGGGGGGAGGGGGGCCGGACACGCCACCGGTGGGTGCCCCCGCACCGCGTGGCCGCATCCTGCCGGGCCCCCTCGGCGTCACCACCGGCCGCGCCTGACGCACGTCCCCTCCCGCCCCCTCGGCGCGGACGCAAGCGCCGGTGATGGATGGGGCGACCGCGGCGGCGGGGCCGACCACCCACCCCGGCCAGCGGCCAACGCTTCTCCCCACCGTCCCCGTCCCCCCCCCCCCCCCAAAACCGCCGCGGGGACCGGTGGCACGCGGTGCCGGTGCGGGTTGGGGGGCAACACCCAACCCCCCGCACCCCACCCCCCCCCCCAAAAAAAAAACCACCACCGTCTGGGAAAACACCCAAAGGGCACCCGACCGCGGTCGGCGGCACACGCAGGCACGCGGTACCGGCACGGCACAGCCGCCGGCACCGGCACCAGGCCAAGGGCGCAGCCCGGCCGCCCCACGTGCCGGGACAGGCCGCGGCGGGCGGCGGGGGTGCCGGGGTCCCCCCGGTGCGGCGAGGGCAGGCGGGGCGGGCAGGGCCGGGCAGGAGCTGCCGGTTTTTTCCCCCCACCGTCACCTGGCAGCTAAATATTTACCGCGCCGGCTGTTTGCCTTGGCAAGGCCGCCGCCGCCGCCGCCACCGCCGCCGTGCCCTCACACGTCCGCGCCGCCGGCGCCCGGCCCCCCGCCCCGCGGCCACGCCGGCACGGCTGTGGGTGGCGGTGGCTATGGGGCAGGGGCTATGGGGCTGTGGGGCAGGAGGCGCTGGCCGTGGGGCGGGTCTCGGTGGCCGTGGGGCAGCGGCAGGAGGCGGCGGATATAGGGCAGGACATTGGCTATAGGGCAGGAGACTGTGGCTGTGGGGCAGGAGGTGGTGGCTATGGGGCTATGGGGCAGGGGCTACGGGGCAGGAGGCGCTGGCCGTGGGGCGGGCCCTGGTGGCCATGGGGCAGCGGCAGAAGGCTGCGGCTATAGGGCAGGATTCTGTGGCCGTAGGGGGTGAGGCTATAGGGCAGGAGGTGGTGGCTATGGGGCAGGACTCACTGGCCGTGAGGCAGGTGCTGGTGGCCATGAGGCAGTGGCAGGAGGCCGTGGCTATAGGGCAGGAGACTGTGGCTATAGGGCAGGGGCTGCAGCCACAGGGCAGGGGCCATGGCTGTGGGGAGGGTCCACGGCTATAGGGCAGGGGCCACGGCTATAGGGCAGGGGCCGCGGCTGTGGGGCAGGAAGCTGTGGCTATGGGGCACGGCCGTGACGCAGGGGCTATGGGGCAGCAGGCGGCTGCGGGGGGCCGGGGGGGCCGGGGGGGGGGGGGCCGCTGCCTGCGGCCGCTGCCTGCGGCCGCCCGGGGCTTCCGCTGCTGCCGGCGCTGACGCCATCGGGGCCCCCCCGCCCCCCCGCCCGGCGTTGCCCAACGCGGGGGGACGGACACCCCCACCCCCCCCCCGCTCCCAAGGGACCCCACGGCCGGGCCCCTGCCCTCGGCCCCCAGCACCCACCCGTGGGTGGCCCTGGGACGTGTGGGGGGGGGGTGCTGGGGGTGCTCTCTGTGGGTGGGTGCGCTCCCTGGGTGCTCGCCGTGGGTGCTCGCCGTGGGTGCTATCCACGGGTGCACGCCGTGGGTGCTCGCCGTGGGTGCTCGCCGTGGGTGCTCACCGTGGGTGCTATCCACGGGTGTGCGCCGTGGGTGCTCGCCGTGGGTGCTCGCTGTGGGTGCTCACCGTGGGTGCTCTCTGTGGGTGCTATCCACGGGTGCACGCCGTGGGTGCTCGCCGTGGGTGCTCGCTGTGGGTGCTCTCCGTGGGTGCTCGCTGTGGGTGCTCGCCATGGGTGCTATCCACGGGTGCTCGCCGTGGGTGCTCGCTGTGGGTGCTCGCTGTGGGTTCTCACTGTGGGCGCTCGCCGTGGGTGCTCGCCGTGGGTTCTCGCTGTGGGTGCTCGCTGTGGGTTCTCACTGTGGGTGCTCGCCGTGGGTTCTCGCTGTGAGTGCTCACCGTGGGTGCTCACTGCGGGCGCTCGATGTGGGTGCTTGCCGTGGGTGCTCTCCGTGGGTGCTCGCTGTGGGTGCTACCCACGGGTGCTCTCCGTGGGTGTGCACTGTGGATGTTCACCGTGGGTGTGCTCCATGGGTGCTCTCTGTGGGTGTTCTCCGTGGGTGCTCACCGCGGGTGTTCGCTGTGGGTGATCTCCGTGGGTGCTCGCTGTGGGTGATCTCCGTGGGTGCGTGCTGTGGGTGCTCTCCACGGGTGCTCTCCGTGGGTGCTCTCCGTGGGTGAGCGCCACAGGACACCCGGTCCTTTAGGCCCCCGCCATGTCCCCACGCCCAGGGTGTCCCCACGCGAGGGATGTCCCCACGCGGGAAGTGTCCCCACGCCCGGGGCATCCCCGGGCCGTCCCCACGCGCGGTGGCCCCGCCCCGCCCCGCCCCTCCCGGCTCCCCCCGCCCCGGGGCGGTCCCGGCCGCCCGCAGCCCCACGGGGGGTCCCGGCGCTGACGCGCGTGGCGCGGCCCGGGGGGGCGGTGAGACATCGCCGGGGGGGGCTGCGGCCGGGGGGGGCTGAGTCAGCGCGGGGGGGGCGGCCCAGGGCGAGGGGGGGGGCTGGGGGGGGGTCCCCCCACGTCCACGCGCGGCCGGGTCGCGGGTGGAACCGGCTTCTGCAGCTCGGGGGGGGGGGGGGGGTGTCCCCGGTGCCGGGCGGGCGCGGGGCGCGACGGATCCCGGTGCGGGCCCGATCCTGGTGCAGGACGGACCCGGTGCAGGGCCCGATCCCGGTGCGGGATGGACCCGGTGCCAGCGGATCCCGGTGCGGGACGGACGCGGGACCGGACGGACCCCGGTGCGGGACGGACCCCGGTGCGGGATGGACCCGGTGCAGGGCCCGATCCTGGTGCGGGACCGACCCCGGTGCCGGCGGATCCCGGGACCGGACCGACCCCGGTGCGGGGCTGGTGCCTGTGCAGGGCCCGATCCTGGTGCGGGACCGACCCCGGTCCAAGCTGATCCCGGTGCAGGGAGGGATCCCGGTGCGGGACGGACGCCGGTGCGGGACCGACCCCGGTTCCGGACGACCCCCGTGTGCAGGCACCGACCCCGTCCCGACCCCCCCGCGCCCCCCGGGCCCCGCTCCCGCCCCCGCCCCGTCCCGTCCCGTCGCGTCCCGCGGGGCCGGGGCCGCTCGGGGGCCGGTCGGGGGCCGGTCCCTCCGCCGGGGCGGAGCAGGGGCCGGTCCCGCCGCTCCTCCCGGCCCGACCCGGCGGGACCGAGACCGGTGCGTGGGGCGGTGGTGAGGTGTGTGTGGAGGGGGGGGGGGGGGGGGGGGCTTGTGGGGGGGGGGGGTTCCGCGTGTCCCGCCGCCCCCCGCGCCGTGTCCGCCGTGGGGGGTTTCTCTCCCCCCGGTGCGTTGCTGAATGGAAAAGCCGTGACTCAGGCGTGTGTCATCGCCGGCGGCGGCAGCGCCGGGATATAAGGGGCGGCGCGGAGCCGGGGCGTCACGCGGGGACACACGGACACGCTCCCGCCGCCACGCGGAGCCACGGGCGGCCGCTCCCACTCGAGTCCCCGCTGACGCCTCGGCGGCTCCTCCCGCCGGTGTTATCGTTGGAGTGGTTGGAGGGGGGGGGGGGGGGAGCGTGGGAGTGGGAGCGTGGGTGTGAGTGGGAGCGTGTCAGGGTGAGTGGGAGAGTGTCCGTGACCGTGGGAGAGTGTCCGTGAGAGGGTAAGTGGGAGCGTGAGAGTGGGAGCGTGTCACGGAGTGTGGCCGTGAGAGGGGGAGGGTGTCACTCTGAGTGTGAGCGTGGGTGCGAGCGGGAGTGGGAGCGTGTCCGTGGGACCGCGAGTGTCTCAGGGAGTGGGGCAGTGCGAGTGGGAGCGTGGCCGTGACAGTGGGAGCGTGTCAGGAAGAGCGCGAGTGGGAGCGCGTCAGCCTGAGTGGGAGCGTGTCAGCGTGTCCGTGGGAGCGTGAGTGGGGACACGGCAGCGTGAGCGTGGCCGTGAGTGTGTAAGGGCGCGTGCAAGCCCCTCGCACGGCAGCAGGGCCCCCCCTCCCCCCCCCCACGGTCCCGGCCCCGCCGCGGGTGGGTCCCGCAGGTGCGAAGGGCCCCGTCCCGCCCCGTGGGGACCCCGGGGAAGGACCCTCCCGCCCCGCCATGACAAGTAAGTGCCGCCTCGACGCGGGTGGGGGGGAGACACGCGTGGGGGGGGTGGGGGAGAGGAGCGGGCGAGCCCCGGGGCACCGGGACCGGGCAGCTCCGTGCCTCCCCCGCCGCTTCTCTACCCCCCCCCACCCCGGGGTGGGGGGCGTGGGGGGTGTCCGCGGGTGGATCCCGCTCCCCCCAATACACACCCCCCCACACACACACACACCCACCCCACGGCCGCGGCGGGACCGGGCGCGTCCATCCCCGCCGCCTCGGGGCGCGGGCAGCTGCCGCCGCGCCTCAAACCGCAAACGGCCCCGGCGCACCTGCCCGCCCGCGGCGGCCGCGCCTCCGTGGGGAGGGGGTGAGTGGGTGGGTGTCGCGTGGACACGCGTGGACACCGGCCGCAGAGGTGTGAAGGCGCGCGCGGGGCGGGGGGTGGGGGTGGGAGGGGTGGGGGGGGTGTCCCGCGTGGACACGGTGTCACGCGCGGACGGGGGTGTGCGGGCTCGCACACACGCACACAGAGGACCCCCCCCCCCCTCTCCCCGTGCGGGTGGGCCCCCCACTCGCGGGGGCTCCCCAGGTGCCGCCCGCCCCTGACTCACCCCGCATCACTCTTTCCAGCCCGGACCTCACAGGACGGCGCCCGCCGCCGCCCCCCGCCCCCCGCCCGCCGCCCCCCCGGGACGGGACCGGACGGGACGGGACGGGACGGACACCCCCCCGCCCACGCTGCCCCGGGAGCCCCAGATCCCGGGAGCTCCGGGAGCCCCCAGCCCCGGCATCCCCGGGAATACCGGGAGGGAGCACCGGGATCCCGCAGCCCACCGCTGCTACCGGGGCACCGGTCCCGGGAACCCCAAATTTCGGGAGCTCTGGGATCCCCCATCCCTGGGAGCACCGGGATCCGCAGGATCTTCCAGCCCCGGGATCACCGGGATCCCCCAGCCCCGGGAGTCCCGGGAACCCCGGCAATCCCGGGAGCACCGCGGTGCCCCAGCCCCGGGATCCCCGGTAGCTCCGCGTCCCGGGATCCCCAGTCCTGGCATTCCCGGGAGCCCCCAGCCCCGGGACGCCCGGTAATCCCGGTAGCACCGGGATGCCCCAGCCCCGGGATCCCCAAATTCCGAGAGTCCTGGGATCCCCCAGCCCCGGGAGCGCCGGTATCCGGTATCCCTCATCCCCGGCAGCCCCGGGAGACCCGGGAGCTCCGGGATCCCCCAGACCCGGGAGTCCCGGGAACCCCGGGATCCCTCAATCCCGGCATCCCCGGGAGCACCGGGAGCTCTCAGTCCGGGGATCCCCCAGCCCCGGGAGCACCGGGAGCCCCCGGTCCCGGGTTCCCCATCCCCGGCATCCCCAGGATCCCGCAGCACCGGCAGCTCCGGGACCTCCGGGAGCTCCCAGCCCCGGTATCCCCGACATCCCCGACACCCCCGGGAACCCCATCCCCGACATCCCCGACATCCCCGGGACCCCCAGCCCCGGTATCCCCGACATCCACGGGAGCCCCGGCAGCCCCCAGCCCCGCGACACCGGGAACACCGGGAGCCCGGGGGAACCCCGGGAGGCGGATGCGGTTCCTCCCCCCACACCCCACGCGTGTTTCCGTCCCGCAGGTTCGCTGTGGCGGGCGCTGCTGGCGCTGCTGGGGCTGTGGCCGGGGCTGTGGCCGGGGCCGTGCCCGGGGCTGGCGGTCGCCCCCCGCCTGCGCCCCCCGGACCCCCGCGCCGACCTCGACAGCGTCGTCAGCCTGGCCAAGGCCCTGCTCAGCGACACCAAGGCTTTCCTCGCGCTCCTCGTGGGTACCCCCCCCCCACGCCACCCCACGCAGCCCCACGCCACCCCACGGCATGCACCCCCCCCCCCCCCCGCTTAGCCTCATTCCCCTCCCCCGGCTCAACCCCGCCCCCCCCCAGCCCCCCAGCCTCCCCCCAACCCTCTCCCCGCCCCCCCCACGCGTGGTGGGGGTGGTCCCGCGTGGGCTGAACCCACGTCTCGCCGGCAGAAGTCGCGGTTCCCGGCGGAGGGGGAGCACAAGCTGGACTCGCTGCCCGTCCTCTCCATGAGCGCCCCGGAGCTGGCCAACATCCAGGTAGGGTGGCGTGGGGGGACACGGACACGGGTGGGGGGGAACTTGGGGTGCTGAGGTCATTGGGGTGCCCGTGGGTGTGGGAGAGGGGTCCCGTGGGTGTAGGAGTGGGATCCCCGTGGGAGTGTGGACCTTGTGGGTGTGGGAGCAGGGTCGCCCTGGGCTTGGGGTCCCCGTGGGTGTGGGAGTGGGGTCCCTTTGGGTACGGGATCGTGTTCCCCCTGTGTAGGAGCGGATTCCCCGTGGGTGGGAGCGTGTTCCCCGTGGGGTCCCCCCGGTCCTGGGAGTGGGTTCCCCGTGGGTGTGTGTTCCCCGTGGGCGGGGGTGTGTTCCCCGTGGGGTCCCCCTGGGCATGGTAGTGTATTCCCCGTGGGTACGGTGTCCCCGTGGGCGGGAGCTTGTTCCCCGTGGGGTCCCCGCCGTCCTGCGAGCAGGTTCCCCGTGGGGTCCCCGCCATCCTGGGAGCAGGTTCCCCGTGGGTATGGGTTCCCCGTGGGGTCCCCGCCGTCCTGGGAGCGGGTTCCCCGTGGGTACGGGTTCCCCGGGAGGGGGGGGGGCCGTGTTCCCCGGGCGTGGCAGCGGGTTCCCGCGGGTGGGAGCGGGTTCCCCCGCCACGGGCGCGGCCCTGACGTGCGGCGCAGGCGGCGGGGGCGCTGGGGCGGCTGAGCGGGGACCTGCAGCGGTACCAGCGGCACCTGGAGTGGCTGCGGCGGGCGGGGCCGGCGCTGCGGCCGCTGGAGCCCGAGCTGGGAGCCCTGCAAGCCCGCCTGGACCGGCTGCTGCGGCGGCTGGACCACCTGGTAGGCGGGGCTCCGAGGGGGGGGGGCGGGGCTCCGGGGGGCGGGGCTTCTGCCGGTTGCGGTGAGGGCGCTGGGATGAGGCTGGCGGGGAAAGAGGCGGGGCTTCGGCCGCCTCGAACACCTGGTGGGAGGGGCTTCAAGGGGGGCGGGGCTTCGGGGGGGCGGGGTGAGGGGCTCTGGGATGAGGCTGGTGGGGAAAAAGGCGGGGCTCCGGCGAGGGGGCGGGGCCGGTGAGGGCGGAGAGCGGGCTGGAGGGGCGGGGCCTGGCTGACGGGGCGCGGCTTCTGGTGTTAATGTAGGGGCGGGGCTTCTGCCAGGAGGGGCGGGGCCTGTCTGCCTGGGGGCGTGGCTTGCTCACCGCAAGCACCTGTCTGGAAGGGAGGCGGGGGCAAGCGCGGAGGGGGCGGGGCCGCTGCGGCAGGGGGCGCGTCCCTCGCGGAGGGGCGGAGCTCCCGCGCCGGCTGGGGCGTGTCCTTTGCCAACGGGGCGTGGCTTCCCCCGCTATCCCTTCCCTGGCGCCGCGCCTCCCCCCCCCCCCCCGCCCACGCGTGTCCCCCCCCCCCCCCACGCGTGTCCCCCCCGCCCACGCGTGTCCCCCGTCCCCAGCTGGCCCGCCTGAGCCTGGCCCGCCCCAGCGCCCCGCAGCCGCCGCTGCCCGCCCCCAGCTCGCCCTGGGCGGCCGTGCAGGCCGGCCACGCCATCTTCCACAGCCTCCACCTCTACCTGGACTGGGCCTCCCGCGCCCTCGTCCTGCTGCGCAACAAGCTGTGACGCCGCCGCCCCCCTAATTTATTGTTATTTATTAGCCTTATCATATTGCCCTCCTTATTTTATTGTTAATTATTATTATTAATTAATATTACCCCCCCCCCGCCCGCTCCCGGGGACCCCCCGACGCTCAGGGACCCCTCCCCCGCGGGCCGCCGTAATTTATTGACTCGGGCCCCAGCTCGGCCCCTTTTTTTAATCTTTTTTTTTTTAAAGAGAAAATAAATATAAACTTGTTTTTGGAAGAAAACAATAAAAAAATATAAAGTTTGAAGGTGACGCAGCGTCTGCACGGGGGGGTGGGGGGAGGGGGCAGGGGATGGGGGTGGAGGGAGGTAGGGAAGGAGGGTGCAGGCAGGGATGGAGGGTGCAGGCAGGGGTGCAGGCAGGGATGGAGGGTGCAGGCAGGGAAGGAGGGAAGCAGGCAGGGATACAGACAGGGAAGGAGGGTGCAGGCAGGGGTGCAGGCAGGGAAGCAGGCAGGGATGCAGGGAAGCAGGCAGGGGTGCAGGCAGGGATGGAGGGTGCAGGCAGGGGTGCAGGCAGGGATGCAGGCAGGGATGGAGGGAAGCAGGCAGGGATACAGACAGGGAAGGGGGGTGCAGGCAGGGGTGCAGGCAAGGAAGGAGGGAAGGAGGCAGGGATGCAGGCAGGGGTGCAGGCAGGGATGGAGGGTGCAGGCAGGGGTGCAGGCAGGGAAGGAGGGAAGGAGGCAGGGATGCAGGCAGGGATGGAGGGTGCAGGCAAGGGTGCAGGCAGGGAAGGAGGGAAGGAGGCAGGGATGCAGGCAGGGATGGAGGGTGCAGGCAAGGGTGCAGGCAGGGATGCAGGCAGGGCAAGGGTGCAGGCAGGGATGCAGGCAGGGGTGGAGGGTACAGGCAGGGGTGCAGGCAGGGGTGGAGGGTGCAGGCAGGGTGCAGGCAGGGGTGCAGGCAGGGATTGGGGACAAAGCGGGGCAGGAGGACGTGAGGGACGGGATGCGGGGCAGGAGATGGGGCATGGGGGGGGCAGGAGGAGGTGGGGGGCAGGGGGACAAAGGGGGGGGCAGGAGATTGGGGACAAGTGGGACTCACTGTCCCCCCCATCCCACTGCACCCCAAGTGAATGGGGGGGGGGGGGTCTTGGGACCCCCGGGGGACCCCAGGTGCTGCTGGGACACACACACACACACAGAGATTATTAAAACCTGGTGGAATAAACCCAAACTGCATGACCTTTGGGGGGGGGGGGGGAGCGCGGCCCCCCAGGCCCCCCCCAACAGAGCAGCTTTATTGAGACACCAACCGTGATGCCCCGCCCCCATCCTGGAGGGGCCCGATCCTGGGGGGACGCCCTCCCGATCTAACCACTACGCCCTCCCTTGTCGGTGGGGACCCCCCCCACCCCCCCGGCACCGCTCAGGGGTCAGCGGGGGGCTGGGGGGGGGGGGGGTCAGGGTGGGGGGGTCCTGGGGGGTCCCAGGGGGGGTCTCCTCCTCGGGGGAGTCCTGGGGGGGGGTCCCGGGCAGGGGGCTGAGGGTGGGGGGGGGCTGCGGGGGGGGGTCCCAGGGGAAGGTGACCCCCAGCCCGGCCATGCGCTCCCGGTAGACCCGGTCGAAGCGGGCGCTCTGCTCCGCCGTCAGGTGATTCTTCCAGTCCCCGGAGATCCCTGGGGGCACACGGGGCGATGACCCCCCCCCCCGGAACCCCCCATAGCCCTTGGGAACCCCCAACGCCCCCCCCCCGAACCCCCCATAGCCCTGAGGAACCCCTCGAGCTCCCAGGGACCCCCCCAGACCCTCCTGGACCCCCCATTCCCAGTGCCCCCCCCCAACTCCCCACCCTGTTCCCAGTGCCCCCAGTTCCCTGGTGCCCCCCCCCCAATCCTGTTCCCAATGTCCCTGATGCCCGTGTCCCCCAGCTTGTCCCTGTCCCCATCCCCTTGTCCTGACGTCCCTGTCCCCATGTCCCAAGGTCCCCGTTGCCATCGCCACTTCTCCCTCCCTACGTCCACGTCCCCGTCCCCATGTCCCTGTCCATGTCCCACTGTCCCCGTGTCCCCATCCCCGTGTCCCTGTCCCCAGGTCCCCTTGTCCCCATCCCCATGTCTCCATTCCTGTCCCCACGTCTCCTTGTCCCCATCCCCACATCCTCATCCCCCTGTCCCCGTCCTTGTCCCCCTGTCCCCTTGCCCACACCCCCATCCCCACATCCCCAGGTCCCCATCCCCAGGTCCCCTTGTCCCCATCCCCTTGTCCCCATCCCCATGTCCCCCCTGTCCCCACCCTTGCGCAGGAAGGGGGCCGTGCCACGTGTTGTTGTCCCTGTCCCCGTGTCCCCATCCCCACGTCCCCATGTCCCCATCCCCATGTCCTTGTCCCCAGGTCCCCTTGTCCCCATCCCCACGTCCCCATGTCCCCATCCCCATGTCCTTGTCCCCAGGTCCCCTTGTCCCCATCCCCACGTCCTTGTCCCCATGTCCCTGTCCCCATTCCCACGTCCCCATCCCTGTCCCCACGTCTCCATCCCTGTCCCCACGTCCTCATCCTTGTCCCCCTGTCCCCTTGCCCACACCCCCATCCCCACATCCCCAGGTCCCCGCGTCCCCATCCCCAGGTCCCCGCGTCCCCTCGTCCCCCCTGTCCCCACCCTTGCGCAGGAAGGGGCCGCGCCGCAGGTCGAGGATGAAGAGGGGGGAGAGGCTGAAGTTGCTCATGCGGTTGCGGCTCATGGCGGCGAAGGAAGCGTTGGCCACCACCGCGTCCAGCGCCTCCGCGCTCAGCCCCCGCCCCAGGAAGGCGCAGAGGCGCTCCACGCTGCCGCGCAGGTCCTGGGGGGACACGGGGGGACACGGGGGGACATCAGGGACGTGGGGGGACATGGGGACACACGGGGGGACACCAGAGATGTGAGGGATACCGGGGGACATCGGGGACATGGGGGGACACAGGGATGCTCCACGCTGCCGCGCAGGTCCTGGGGGGACACGGGGGGACACGGGGACACGGGGGGGACATGGGGACACGGGGGGGACATCAGGGACGTGGGGGGACATGGGGACACAGGGGGGCACCAGAGATGTGAGGGATACCGGGGGACATCGGGAACATGGGGGGACACAGGGATGCTCCACGCTGCCGCGCAGGTCCTGGGGGGGGACACGGGGGGACACGGGGGGACATCAGGGACGTGGGGGGACATGGGGACACACGGGGGGACACCAGAGATGTGAGGGATACCGGGGGACATCGGGGACATGGGGGGACACAGGGATGCTCCACGCTGCCGCGCAGGTCCTGGGGGGACACGGGGGGACACGGGGACACGGGGGGGACATGGGGACACGGGGGGGACATCAGGGACGTGGGGGGACATGGGGACACAGGGGGGCACCAGAGATGTGAGGGATACCGGGGGACATCGGGAACATGGGGGGACACAGGGATGCTCCACGCTGCCGCGCAGGTCCTGGGGGGGGACACGGGGGGACACGGGGGGACATCAGGGACGTGGGGGGACATGGGGACACACGGGGGGACACCAGAGATGTGAGGGATACCGGGGGACATCGGGGACATGGGGGGACACAGGGATGCTCCACGCTGCCGCGCAGGTCCTGGGGGGACACGGGGGGACATGGGGACACGGGGGGACACCAGAGATGTGAGGGATACCGGGGGACATGGGGACACGGGGGGACATCAGGGACGTGGGGGGACATGGGGACACATGGGGGGACACCAGAGATGTGAGGGATACCGGGGGACATCGGGGACATGGGGGGACACAGGGATGCTCCACGCTGCCGCGCAGGTCCTGGGGGGACACGGGGGGACACGGGGGGACATCAGGGACGTGGGGGGACATGGGGACACATGGGGGGACACCAGAGATGTGAGGGATACCGGGGGACATCGGGGACATGGGGGGACACAGGGATGCTCCACGCTGCCGCGCAGGTCCTGGGGGGACACGGGGGGACATGGGGACACGGGGGGACACCAGAGATGTGAGGGATACCGGGGGACATCGGGGACATGGGGGGACACAGGGATGCTCCACGCTGCCGCGCAGGTCCTGGGGGGACATGGGGGGACACGGGGGGACATCAGGGACATGGGGAGACGTGGGGACACTGGAGACACCAGAGATGTGAGGGATACCGGGGGACATCGGGGACATGGGGGGACACAGAGATGCTCCACGCTGCCGTGCAGGTCCTGGGGGGGGACACGGGGGGACATGGGGGGACACGGGGACATCAGGGACATGGGGGGACATGGGGATGCTCCACGCTGCTGCGCAGGTCCTGGGGGGACACGGGGGGACACGGGGACGCTGGGAAACCCCAGGGACGTGGGGGACACACACAGGGTGTGGGGCACAGAGACGCCCCACGCTGCCACGTGGGTCCTGCCAGGGGGACACCAGGGGACACTGGGAGACACGGGGACACACGTGGGGGACACGGGGGGGGCCAGACCTGCTGCAGCTCCTCGTAGCTGATGCAGAAGAAGTTCTCGCGGCCGCGCAGCTCCAGCCACCCCCGGACGTGCTCGAACCAGGACCCGAAGGGCACTGGGGGGGGCAGGGGGGGCTGGGACCGGCGGGGGGGGGGGGGGGACATGGACGGACACGGGACCCCCAGCCCGGCCCCTCCAGAAACACCCGTGTCCCCCCCAAAACCACTGACACCCCATAGTCCCTCCACGGTGCCCCCCATAGCAGCCCCTATAGCCCCCCCATAGCAACCCCTACAGCCCCCCCATGGTGCCTCCCTGAGCAACCCCTATAGCCCCCCCCCCGTAGTAGCCCTCACAGCCCCACTGACACCCCATAGCCCCCCCGTAGCAACCCATACAGCCCCCCCCGACACCCAGTAGCCCCCCTATGGCCCCATTGACACCCCAGAGCCCACTCATGTCCCCCCCAGCAACCTCTACAGCCCCCCAGGCACCCCATAGCCACCCCATAGCCCCCCCATAGTGCCCCCCATTATCAACCCCTACAGCCCCCCCACTTACACCCCATAGCCCCGCCATAGTGCCCCCCCCCAGCAGCCCCTACAGCCCCACTGACACCCCACAGCTGCTCACCCACAGCACCCCCTACACCAACCCAGCCCCCCAACCTCCCCGCACCCCCCAACCCCCCCCGCGCCCCCCAACCCCCCCGGACCATCTCCCTCCAGGAACTTCTCCAGAAACTGCTCCAGGCTCCCGGGATCCTTGTAGGGCCGGAAAATCCGGGCAAAGTGGTAGAGAGAAACCAGGACGTCCTTGGGGTTCCTCACCGTGTAGATGACCTGGGGTGGGGTGGGGGGGGGACATCCATGGGTCCCACGCGTGGGGACACCCCCCCACCCCCCCCCCGCCGAACCCGACCTTGGCCTTGGAGGTGAAGAAAGCCTTGGGGAAGAGCTGGATGGGGAGGTGGGAGCTGATGAGCCGGGGCCGGGGGTTGCTCCGCGCCCGCCGCAGCCCCAGCACCGTCTCCAGCCAGGGACCCCGGTCCCAGTTGGGCACCGACCGGCACCAGCGCGGGTCCCCGTCGCTGCGGATCAGGCTCAGGATCTCCAGCATCCACACCGTGCCTGGTGGGGGGGGGGGGAGCGGGTCCTCTGGGGTCCCCTGGGGGGCCCTGAGGTCCCTTGGGGGGTCCCTGAGGTCCATTGGGGGGTCCCTTTGGGGTCCCTGACATTCATTGAGGCATCCCTGGGGTCCCTTGGGGGGGCCCTGGGGTCCCTGAGATCCTTTGGGGTCTCCCTGGGGTCCCTTGGGGGGACACTAAGGTCCTTGAGGGGTCCCTGAGGTCCACTGGGGTCTCCCTGGGGTCCCTTGGGGGGACACTAAGGTCCTTGAGGGGTCCCTGGGGTCCCTTGGGGGTCCCTTTGGGGTCCCTGACATTCATTGAGGCATCCCTGGGGTCCCTTGGGGGGGCCCTGGGGTCCCTGAGGTCCCTTGGGGGGACACTAAGGTCCTTGAGGGGTCCCTGAAGTCCATTGGGGTATCCCTGGGGTCCCTTGGGGGGACTCTAAGGTCCTTGAGGGGTCCCTGGGGTCCCTTGGGGGTGCCTTTGGGGTCCCTGAGGTCCTTTGGGGTCTCCCTGGGGTCCCTTGGGGGGACTCTAAGGTCCTTGAGGGGTCCCTGGGGTCCCTTTGGGGTCCCCGAGGTCCATCGGGGTAACCCTGGGGTCCCTTTGGGGGTCTCCGAGGTCCTTAAGGGGTCCCTGGGGTATCCCCAGGGTCATTTGGGGGGTCCCTGGGATCCCTTTGGGAGTCTCTGAGGTCCTTGAGGTCCCTTGGGGGGTCCCTAGGGTCACTTTGGGGTCCCTGAGGTGCATCAGGGTATCCCTAGGGACCCTTTGGGGGGGGTCTCTGAGGTCCTTGAGGGGTCCCTGACATTCATTGAGGCATCCCTGGGGTCCCTTTGGGGGGGTCTCTGAGGTCCTTGAGGGGTCCCTGAGGTCCATTGGGGTCTCCCTGGGGTCCCTTGGGGGGACTCTAAGGTCCTTGAGAGGTCCCTGGGGTCCCTTGGGGGTGCCTTTGGGGTCTCCCTGGGGTCCCTGACATTCATTGAGGCATCCCTGGGGTCCCTTGGGGGGGCCCTGGGGTCCCTGAGATCCTTTGGGGTCTCCCTGGGGTCCCTTGGGGGGACTCTAAGGTCCTTGAGGGGTCCCTGGGGTCCCTTGGGGGTCCCTTTGGGGTCCCTGGGGTCCTTTGGGGGGACTCTAAGGTCCTTGAGGAGTCCCTGGGGTCCCTTTGGGGTCCCCGAGGTCCATCGGGGTAACCCTGGGGTCCCTTTGGGGGTCCCCGAGGTCCTTAAGGGGTCCCTGGGGTATCCCCAGGGTCATTCGGGGGGTCCCTGGGGTCCCTTTGGGAGTCTCTGAGGTCCTTGAGGTCCCTTGGGGGGTCCCTAGGGCCACTTTGGGGTCCCTGAGGTGCATCAGGGTATCCCTAGGGACCCTTTGGGGGGGGGGGGGGGTCTCTGAGGTCCTTGAGGGGTCCCTGGGGTCCACTGGGACATCCCCAGGGTCACTCAGGGGGGTCCCTAGGGACCCTTTGGGCGGGTCTCTGAGGTCCGTGAGGTCCCTTGGGGGGTCCCTGGGGTCCCTTTGGGAAGCTCTAAGGTCCTTGAGGGGTCCCCTGAGGTCCCTTGGGTCCCTTTGGGGGGTCCCCTGGGGAGTCTCGAGGTCCTTGAGGCGTCCCTGAGGTTGCTTGGGGGTCCCTTTGACGTCCCAGGGGTCTACGGGGCGGGGGGATGTGATGTCCCTGATGTCCCTTTGGGGTCCCTGATGTCACTTAGATGTCCTCGATGTCCCTTGTGGCATCCCCAGGGTCCCTTGGGGGGGTCCCAGCAGCCTTCTGGGGAGTCCCTGCGATGATTCCGGTCCCTTTGGGGTCCCTGAGGTCCTGCAGGGTGTGTGTCCCCCCCCCCCCCCCCCCCCGCCGCCTCGGGTCCCCCCCGGGTCCCCCCATGTCCCCTACCCGATTTCTGGTAGGTGACATTGAAGACGTCGTCGTCCTCCACCGGGAAATCACGAGCGGCCTCGAGCCCCCGGGGGGAGTAGAGGAGCCCCGGGAAGGTGATGCCACCATGCTGGAAGTACCCCCGCGACATGGGGGGGGGGACGGGGGGACACGACACGACACCGACGACGACACCCACGCGGGACCGGGACCTGCGTGGTGGTGGGGGGGGTGGGGGGGAACACACACGGTGGGATCACAGGGGGAGGGGACGAACGGAGCGACGGGACCGGCGCTGGAGCCGCCTCCACCCCCCCCCCCGCGGGTCCCGGGGGCCCCACGCGGCGCCGTGGCAACGGGTCCCGTGGGGGGGGACACGGGACAACACGCACGCCCGGTCCCGCGGGGTTGGCCCGGCCCGGCGCCAGGCAACAGCGTGGGGTTGGGGCGGGGGTGGGGGGGGGAGGGCACGGATGGGTCTGGACACGGGGCCGTGGGGCAGCCCCACGGCGGGGCTCACCCGCACCCCCCACCCGCACCCCCGCGGCGGGTCACTGCTCCACGGCCAGCCCACGCGGGGGTCCGAGTCCTGTGGGGCTCCCCCCACACGGCAGCTGCTCCCCCCCCCCCCCCCCCGGCTTCCACGGTCACCCCCCCGCCACGGCCACCCCACGCGGTGGCTGCCTCCCCCCCACACCAGCGCTGTGCCCCCCCCACGCCGGGCCGCGGTCCCCCGTGGAGGGAGCAGCCCCGGTTCCCCCCCCCCCGTACCTGGCAGCACCGCGCGGAGCTGCCGCGATCGCACGGAGCCGCGGCGGGCGGGGCACCGCCTCCCCCACACCCCCCCCCCACACCCGTGGGGCAGCACCGCCCCAGCCCCGCTGCCCCCCCCCCCCCCCCCGCCACCCGTGGGGCGGCACCGCCCCCGCCCCGCCTTGCGCAACACCCCCCCGACCGGTTCCTCCCCTCCCCCGCGGACACGGACCCCGCGTGGGGGCTGGATGCGACCCCCACCCACTCGTGAAAGGTCACAGCCCCCCCCCCCCCGTGGGGTGGGTGGGGGGTGCCCACAGTGGGGGGGGCCAGGGAACAAGCTACTGCCCCCCGCGGCGTGACAGCAAACTGGGGGGGCCACAGGAGACTTGGGTCCACGGGGGGGGGAGTTGAGGTGAAGGGGGGGGTCCCCAAACACAGGCAGTGACCCGGGGGGGGGCACAGGGGGGTCCCCAAACGCAGGCAGTGACCCGGGGGGGGTCCCAAACACAGGCAGTGACCGGGGGGGGGACAGGGGGGGTCCCCAAACACAGGCAGTGGCCGGGGGGGGGGCACGGGGGGGGGTGTCCCCAAACACAGGCAGTGACCGGGGGGGGACAGGGGGGGTCCCCAAACACAGGCAGTGGCCGGGGGGGGGGGCACGGGGGGGGTCCCCAAACACAGGCAGTGGCCGGGCGGGGGCACGGGGGGGGTCCCCAAACACAGGCAGTGGCCGGGGGGGGGTCCCCAAACACAGGCAGTGACCCGGGGGGGGGGGGGGCACGGGGGGGTCCCCAAACACAGGCAGTGACCCGGGGGGGGGGGGGGGCACAGCGGTTTATTGGGGTCTCAGTTCTTGTAGCCCCGACTCGCCCGGCGCCCGCGCGCCCGCTCGAATTTCCGCCCCTTGGAGCGCACGTAGGGCCTGGGGGGGACACGGGGGGGTCAGGGGGGGACCCAGGCATCCAGAACACCCCCCCATGACCCCCCCCAGCACCCAGGAACCCCCCCACGGCCCCCCCCAAGGATCCTGACCCCCCCCCCCCATTTCCCTAGGAATCCCATCACCCAGCAGAGCCCCACTGGGACCCCAGCACCCACCGACCCCCCCCCCCGGACCTCCCCCCCATCACCCCAAAAGAACCCAGGCATGCAGACCCCCCCCCACCCCAACACTCCACAAGGACCCCAATATCTGACACCCCCCCCCACTGAAAGGACCCCAGCATCCAGCCCCCCCAAAAGAGCCCCCCCAGCATCCAGCCCCCCCCATAAAGGGACCCCAACATCCAGGCCCCATTCCCCGCCTCCCCAAGAGCCCCCCCAGCCCCCCCCCAAATGGGACCCCAGCATCCAGACCCCCCCATAAGGGAACCCCAACATCCAAGCCCCACTTCCCCCCCCCCCCCAGGAACTTTCCCAGCACCCAGACCCCCCCAAAACGGAGTGCTGGCATCCAGGCCCCACTCCCCCCCCCCCCCCCCAAAAGAGCCCCCCCCCAGCATCCAGACCCCCCCCAAGGGCCCCCCCACTCACTTGGTGTGGCTGTGGGGGGTCCCGGGCGCCTTCCCAAAGTGCCGATAAACCTCCCGAGCCTTGCGGGGTCCTGCGTGGGGGGGGGGACGGACGACAGACACACGATGACAGACGGAAAGGGGGTCACCCCACGGCCGTGGGGGGGGTCCCCTGGGGTCGGGGGGGGGGGGGGGGCACTCACCGGAGAGCAGGACGGTGCCCTTGCCCTTGGGGGAGGCCATGGCCAGCTGGTCGAAGGTCAGGATGGTGCCCCCCGCCCGCAGGATGCGGGTGCGAGCCCCCCGCGTCACCCGCAGGGCGCAGAGCTGAGGTGGGGAGGAAAAAAAAAAAAAAAAAACCAAACAAAAAACACGGGGTGGGGGGGTGAGCACCAGCCCCGTCCCCGGGGACCCCAGGACCCCCCCCCCACCGCACCGACCTTCAGCTTGGGGACGTCCTGGATGCGGATGTCGTCGGTGACGGTGCCCACCACCACGGCCGTCTTGTCCTCCCGCCCCGGCCGCTTCATCATCCGGATCTGGGGGTGGGGGGGGGGGAAAGGGGGTACTGGGATGGGGGAGGGGGCAGGGGTGCGGGTGTACCCCCCCAACACCCCCCTACAGATACCCAGGGGTGCGGGTGTGACCCCCAACACCCACCCGGGGCACCCAGGGGTCCGGCTGCACCTCCCAAGGACACCCAGGGGTGCGGGTACGACCCCCAACGCCCGGTCCCCGTCCCCCCCCCGGGGCACCCAGGGGCGCGGCTGCGACCCCCAACGTCTTGCCCCCCCCCCCCCCCCCCCCCCGGGGTCCCAGAGCTCATTAGAGAGACTTTTGGGTGCCAAGAGCGCTATTTTGGGGTCCCTGGCTACAGGGCGAGGGGTGCCAGGGCCGCAGAGGCGGCGTTTTGGGGGGGGCCGGGACCCCGCGGAGCCCCCCCCCCCCCCGCCCCGGGCACTCACCATGCGGGACAGGGAGAGGGGCGGCCGGTTGGTCCGGCTCATGAAGAGCCGCTTCAGGATCACCTTGTTGAAGGCCGAGTTCGTCCGCCGGGCCAGGAACCGGTAGAGCTGCGGGAGGCGGAAGCAGCGGGACCGGGGAGGAGGGATCAGCACCGGTGGGAGAGCCCCGCTACCCCGGCGGCCCCCCCCTTCCCCGGGCCCACCTTGACGAGGAGCCGCAGGTAGATGTCCTGGCTCTTGGGCTCCCGGCGCCGGACCTTCCGGTCCCGGTTATGGCGGATATCGATACCCTGAGAGGGGAACGGAGCGGGTCAGGCCGGCGCTAGGCCTCAGCGGGAGCCATCGGGCACCGGCTCCGCCACGGCGCTCCATCGCCGCCGCCATCACGCTCCCCAGGCTCCCTCCAGCCTCCTCCAGCAGCGGCGGCACCGGCCCGGTCCCCCCCGGCGGCGGATGGCGGCGGATGCGCGTTCCCCCCCCCCCCCAGCCCGGACCCACCATGACAGCGGCGGCAGAGGGAGGCAGAAGAAGGAGCGCGCCCCGCGCGGGGGGTTATGGGAGAGCGGGGACCGCTTCCGCCCGGCGACCGGAAGTGGGTGCGCGGGGCCGCTCTGCGCGGCGCCGCTCGATGGTGCGGGAGGACTGCAGCGTCCAATGGGAAGGCGGCGGTCAGCATAGAGACAAGAGAGTCAGGGCTGCGGAGGAGTTTTGCGTTTAATTAGCGTTGTTAATTGGGTTGCAAAGCGGGCAGGCAGCGGGAGGGATAGCGGCGGGACCCTGCCGCTGTCCTGGCGTGTTCCGCGGCCCCGCCGACCCCGCCCGGCCCCGCCGCTCTGAGGCTTTTCTTGGAAAACCGGGCCTTGCCCTCAGCCAAGATGGCTGCCGCGGCCTCGACCCCAGGCAACAGTTGCCATGGCTCCACCGCTCCTATTGGCTGAAGCGTCGTCCCCGCCCCAAGATGACGGCCGTGCCCCCGCCTGGCCCGTAGCGCCCTCAAGAAAGATGGCGCCGCCCCAACGTCACCGCCCGTTGCTCCCCACAGCGGCGCCGCCCTCAACCAACATGCCGGGGCGCGACGGGGCGGGGCGAACGCGGCTACGCCTTCCATTGGCTGCCGGCGGGGGGCTCGGCACCGTGCGATTGGTGCGGCGGGCGGGAGGCGGGGAGCGCTTCCGGGGCGGAGGGCAAGACGGCCGGAGGGGAGAGAGGGCGACAGCGGGACCGGCGCCCGGGGGGGGGGACGCGGGCCCGGGGGGGCCGCCCCAGGGCCCTCCCCGATACGGGGGGCCCATGACAGGGTGGGAGCACTGGGGGGACCGGGGGGGGGGGCGGTTGTAACGGTCTGGGGGGGTGACAACGGCCCTGGGGGGGCAGCACCGGCCGGGGGGGGGGGGCGATACCGGCCTGGAGAGGGCAGTACCGGCCGGGGGGGGGGGGGGCAGCAGGCCCCGGGGGGGGTGACACCGGCCCTGGGGAGGGCAATACCCGCCCTGGGGGGGACAATACCGGCTCTGGGGGGCAGTACCGGCCCGGGGCCCCCCCCCTCGCAGCTCCGCCGCCTCCGGTCCCGCCCCCCCCCCCCCCCCGTCCCGCCCCCCCTTTTCCCCCGCCCCCCCCCCCCGACGGGCGTCGGGCGAGGAGAACGGGACGGGCACCCTGCGCAGGTGGGGGGGGCACCGGGGGATGGAGGCACCGGGGGGGGTCACTGGGATGGGGGGGGGGGCGGTGGGGCACAGGGGGTTGGGGGGCACAGGGGATGGGGGGGCACCGGGCGTGCCCCCCCCCCCTCGTTCCTAACCCCCCCCCCTCTCCCCTCCGCAGGCCCTGGCCGAGCCGCCCCCCCCCGCCCCGATGAACGAGGAGCCGTTGCTGGAGGGGGATTTTGGGGGCCCCCCAGGTGCCGGGGGGGGACCCCGCTTCCACCTCCGCCTGACCCGGACGGAGCTGCAGATCCTGGGGGGGCCCCCGGGGGGGGGTGGTACGGCGGGGGGGGGCGGGGTGCTGCGCCTGGCCGACGTGGTGGGCTGCCACACGCTGCGCGCCCCCTCCCTGCCCGCCGCCGCCTTCTTCGCCGTCTACGCCTACCCCCCCCGCTGCCGGGGGGTCCCGGGGGGGCCCCGGCGCCGCCGCCGAGCCCCCACTTTCCGGGTGGACGCGGCCCCCCACTACGAAGGGAACCGGGCGACGGCCGAGCGCTGGGCCCGTGCCATCCGCTGCCTCGTCCGGGGGCTCCCCCTGCCCCCCCAGGCTGGTAAGGGGGGGGGGGGGTGTGTGCCTGGGAATGGGGGAGTTGGGGGGGGATCCTGGGTGTTAGGGGGAGGGGGCACCCAGGCCTTCAGGGCCCATAGGAATGGGGGTTTGGGGGGGACATCCCCCCCCCCCCCCCAGGAATTGGGGAGGGCACCCCCCAAGGAGTAAGGAGGGGACCCTCAGGGGTGGGGAGGGGGACCCAGGTGTCTGGGGACCCCCCCAGGAGTGGGGAAGGGACCCCCAGGGATGGGGAGGGGCCCCAGGAATTGGGGGACCCCCAGGAATTGGGGAAGGGACCCAGGAGTTTGGGGGATCCCACGTGCCGTAGGGAAGGGGCGTTCGGGCCCTGTGGGAATGGGGAGGGGACCTGGGAATTTGGGGACACCCCCCCACCCCCCCCCAGGGATGGGGAGGGGACCCAGGAGTTTGGGGTGCTGCCCACCCCCTCGGGAGGGGACCCCCGCCCCCCCACCGCAGCCACCGGGGCCGGTCCGGGCTGGTGGAACGAGTCCGGCTGAAAGCCGCCGGCCTGCGGGTGTGGGGTGGGGGCCCCTCGGGGGGGGGTGGGGCGACACCCAGACGCCTGGGTCCCCTCGGGGTACGGTGGGGGGGGTCCCGGGGGTGGGGGATGGGGGTGCCAGACGCCTGGGTCCCTCTCGGGTCTCTGGGGTGGGGACCCAGGAATCCGGGGTGGTTTCTGGGAGGGGGTCCCCAGGGATTTGGGGGGGGGTCCCCAGGGATCTGGGGGGGTCTCCAGGATGGGGGGGGTCTCCAGGCAGGGACCCAGGAGTCCAGGGGGGTCTCTGGGGTGAGGATCCAGGGGTCTGGGGGGTCTCGGGGATGGGGATCCACAAGTCCGGGGGGGTCTCCAGGCAGGGACCCAAGTGTCCGGGGTGGGGATCCAGGAATCTAGGGGGGTCCCCAGGTGGGGGTGTCTCCAGGATGGGGGGGTCTCCAGGCGGGGACCTAGAAGTCTGGAGGGGTCTCTGGGGTGAGGATCCAGGGGTCTGGGGGGTCTCCAGGCAGGGACCCAAGTGTCTGGGGTGGGGATCCAGGGATCTGGGGGGGTCTCCAGGGATCTGGGGGGGTCTCCAGGATGGGGGGGGGGTCTCCAGGTGGGCACCCAGGAGTCCAGGGGGTCTCTGGGGTGAGGATCCAGGAGTCTGGGGGGCCTCCAGGCAGGGACCCAAGTGTCCGGGAGGGAGTCCCCAAGGATTTTGGGGGCATCTCCAGGGATCTGGGGGGGTCTCCAGGATGGGGGGTCTCCAGGCGGGGACCCAGGAGTCTGGGGGGTCTCTGGGGTGAGGATCCAGGGGTCTGGGGGGTCTCCAGGCAGGGACCCAAGTGTCCAGGGTGGGGATCCAGGGATCTGGGGGGGGGGTCCCCAGGGATCTGGGGGGGGGTCCCAGGTGGGGACCCAGGAGTCCAGGGGTCTCTGGGGTGAGGATCCAGGAGTCTGGGGGGTCTCCAGGCAGGGACCCGAGTGTCCGGGAGGGGCTCCCCAGGGATCTGGGGGGTCTCCAGGATGGGGGGGGGGGGTCTCCAGGTGGGGGACCCAGGAGTCCAGGGGGTCTCTGGGGTGGGGATCCAGGGATCTGGGGGGATCCCCAGGGATCTGGGGGGGTCTCCAGGATGGGGGGGGGGTCTCCAGGTGGGGACCCAGGAGTCCGGGGGGTCTCTGGGGTGAGGATCCAGGGGTCTGGGGGGTCTCCAGGCAGGGACCCAAGTGTCCGGGAGGGGGTCCCCAGGGATCTGGGGGGGTCTCCAGGATGGGGGGGTCTCCAGGCAGGGACCCAGGAGTCTGGGGAGGTCTCTGGGGTGAGGATCCAGGGGTCTGGGGGGTCTCCAGGCAGGGACCCGAGTGTCCAGGGTGGGGATCCAGGGATCTGGGGGGGGTCCCCAGGGATCTGGGGGGGGGGGTCCCAGGCGGGGACCCAGGAGTCCGGGGGGTCTCTGGGGTGAGGATCCAGGAGTCTGGGGGTCTCCAGGCAGGGACCCAAGTGTCCGGGAGGGGCTCCCCAGGGATCTGGGGGGGTCTCCAGGATGGGGGGGGGGGTCTCCAGGTGGGGACCCAGGAGTCCGGGGGGTCTCTGGGGTGAGGATCCAGGGATCTGGGGGGTCCCCAGGGATCTAGGGGGGTCTCCAGGATGGGGGGGGGGGTCTCCAGGCAGGGACCCAGGAGTCCAGGGGGTCTCTGGGGTGGGGATCCAGGGATCTGGGGGGATCCCCAGGGATCTGGGGGGGTCTCCAGGATGGGGGGGGGGGTCTCCAGGTGGGGACCCAGGAGTCCGGGGGGTCCTCTGGGGTGAGGATCCAGGGATCTGGGGGGGTCCCCAGGGATCGGGGGGGGTCTCCAGGATGGGGGGGGGTCTCCAGGCAGGGACCCAGGAGTCCGGGGGGTCTCTGGGGTGAGGATCCAGGGATCTGGGGGGGTCCCAGGGATCGGGGGGGGTCTCCAGGATGGGGGGGGTGTCTCCAGGTGGGGACCCAGGAGTCCAGGGGGTCTCTGGGGTGAGGATCCAGGGGTCTGGGGGGTCTCCAGGCAGGGACCCAAGTGTCCAGGGTGGGGATCCAGGGATCTGGGGGGGGGTCCCCAGGGATCTGGGGGGGGGGTCCCAGGTGGGGACCCAGGAGTCCGGGGGGTCTCTGGGGTGAGGATCCAGGAGTCTGGGGGGTCTCCAGGCAGGGACCCAAGTGTCCGGGAGGGGGTCCCCAGGGATCTGGGGGGGTCTCCAGGATGGGGGGGGGGGGTCTCCAGGTGGGGACCCAGGAGTCCAGGGGGTCTCTGGGGTGAGGATCCAGGGGTCTGGGGGGTCTCCAGGCAGGGACCAAGTGTCCGGGAGGGGGTCCCCAGGGATCTGGGGGGGTCTCCAGGATGGGGGGGGGTCTCCAGGCAGGGACCCAGGAGTCTGGGGAGGTCTCTGGGGTGAGGATCCAGGGGTCTGGGGGGTCTCCAGGCAGGGACCCGAGTGTCCCAGGGTGGGGATCCAGGGATCTGGGGGGGGTCCCCAGGGATTTGGGGGGGGGGGGTCCCAGGCGGGGACCCAGGAGTCCGGGGGTCTCCGTCCCGCAGAAATCCTGCCGGAGCCGCGGCGGCGGCGGCTGCTGCTGCTGCTGAACCCCTTTGGGGGCCGGGGCCAGGCCCTGAGCTGGTGCCAGACCCACGTCCTGCCCATGATCACCGAGGCCGACATCAGCTTCAACCTCATCCAGACCGGTGCGGGGGGGCTGGGGGGGCGGGGGGGCACCGGGCAGGGGGGCTGGGGTGCCGGGCAGCGGCCATAGGGGCTGGGAGGGCTATAGGGGGGCCTTGGGGTGCTCTGGGGGGCTGTGGGGTGCTCTCTGGGGGGCTGGGGACCTGGACTGGGGGCTGTGGGGGGCTCGGGGGGGGGCACTGGGGGGGCATGGGGGGGCAGAGGGCTCTGGGGTCCAGGGCAGGGGGCCTGGGGGGTGCAGACAGCAGCTATAGGGGCTGGGGGGGACAAGAGAGGCTATGGGGGCTGGGGAGGGCTATAGGGGGGCCATGGGGTGCTCTGGGGGGCTGTGGGGTGCTCTGGGGCACCATGGGGTGCTCTCTGGGGGGCTGGGGACCTGGGCTGGGGGGGGCTTGGGGGGGTGGGGGGGCAGAGGGCTCTGGGGGTCCAGGGCAGGGGGCCTGGGGGGTGCCAGACAGCAGCTATAGGGGCTGGGGGGGACAAGAGAGGCTATAGGGGGGCCTTGGGGTGCTCTGGGGGCTGTGGGGTGCTCTGGGGCACCATGGGGTGCTCTCCGGGGGGGCTGGGGACCTGGACTGGGGAGGCTTGGGGGGGGCAGACGGCTCTGGGGGTCTGGGGCAGGGGGCCTGGGGGTGCCAGACAGCAGCTATAGGGGCTGGGAGGGCTATAGGGGGGCTGTGGGGCGCTCTCCGGGGGGCTGGGGACCTGGACTGGGGCTGTGGGGGGCTCGGGGGGGGGCACTGGGGGGGCATGGGGGGGCAGAGGGTTCTGGGGGTACGGGGCAGGGGGCCTGGGGGGTGCTGGGCAGCGGCTATGGGGCTGGGGAGGGCTATAGGGGGGCCATGGGGTGCTCTGGGGGGCTGTGGGGTGCTCTGGGGCACCATGGGGTGCTCTCTGGGGGGCTGGGACCTGGGCTGGGGGGGGCTTGGGGGGGTGGGGGGGGGCAGAGGGCTCTGGGGGTCCAGGGCAGGGGGCCTGGGGGGTGCCAGACAGCAGCTATAGGGGCTGGGGGGGGACAAGAGGGGCTATAGGGGGGCCGTGGGGTGCTCTGGGGCACCATGGGGTGCTCTCCGGGGGGGCTGGGGAACTGGACTGGGGGCTGTGGGGGGCTCGGGGGGGGGCACTGGTGGGGCATGGGGGGGCAGAGGGCTCTGGGGGTCCAGGGCAGGGGGCCTGGGGGGTGCTGGGCAGCGGCTATAGGGGCTGGGGGGGACAAGAGGGGCTATAGGGGGGCCGTGGGGTGCTCTGGGGGGGCCGTGGGGTGCTCTGGGGGGCTGTGGGGTGCTCTCCGGGGGGCTGGGGACCTGCGCTGGGGGGGGCTTGGGGGGGTGGGGGTGGCAGAGAGCTCTGGGGGTCTGGGGCAGGGGGCCTGGGGGGTGCCAGACAGCGGCTATAGGGGCTGGAGGAGTACATAGCGGGGTTGTGGGGGGCTCGTGGGGGGGCCTGGGGACCCGGGGTGAGGGTTGGGGGGCTGAGGGGGGGTCAGACAGCGGATAACGGAGCTTGGGGGGGCAAAACGGGCTATGGGGGGGAGCGGGGTGTTCTGGGGGGCCCTGGGCTGGGGGCTCAGAGGGCTCTGGGGGGGTGGGGGTATTGGGGTGGGGGTCTGGGGGACGCCAGGCAGCGGCTGGGGGGGGTTACAGGGGGGTGGGGGGGGGCCCTGGGGGCTGGGCTGGGGGCTTTGGGGGACCCAGGGGGCTGGCGGGGGGCTGGGGGGCAGGACAGGAGGGCTGGGGGGGGCAGACAGCAGCTGTAGGGGCTGGGGGGGTATATGGGGGGGTTGTGGGGGGGGTCTGGGGACCTGGGCTGAGGGTTGGGGGGCTCAGGGGACTGGGGGGGCCAGGGAAGGGTTTGGGGGTCCCTGGGGGGAGGTGGGGGGGTTGGTGGTCTGTGGGGGCCATGGGAGAGTTTGGGGGTCCCTGGGGGGGGGGCAGAGGGGGCTGTGGGGGTCCCTGGGGGCCGTGGTTGATGTGTGCCCCCCCCCCCCCCCCCCCAGAACGGGCGAACCACGCGCGGGAGCTGGTGACGGGGATCAGCCTGGACGAGTGGGACGGGATCGTCACCGTCTCGGGGGACGGGCTCCTCTACGAGGTAACGACACCCCCCCCCCCCCAAAAAAAGGGGACCCAGGCATCCGGGACCCCCCCCCGGCGGGGCACCCAGGCGTCCCGGGGGGGTCCCAGGCTCGTCCCCGGCCCCCGCAGGTGGTGAACGGGCTGATGGACCGGCCGGACTGGGCTGCGGCGCTGAGGATGCCCCTGGGGATCCTGCCCTGCGGCTCCGGCAACGCCCTGGCCGCCGCCATCAACTTCCACGCCGGGTACGGGGACACGGGGGACACGGGGTGACACGGGAGGGACATGAGAGGGACATGGGAGGGACACGGGAGGGACACAGGGGACATGGGGTGACACGGGGACACGGGGGGATGCCCCTGGGGATCCTGCCCTGTGGCTCCGGCAACGCCCTGGCTGCCGCCATCAACTTCCACGCCGGGTACGGGGACACGGGGGACACGGGAGGGACATGAGAGGGACACGGGAGGGACACATCCCCACGCGTGACGTGTCCCCATGCCATGTCCCTGCACGTGACGTGTCCCCGTGCCATGTCCCTGTGCCCCGTCCCCATGCATGACCCGTCCCCATGCCACGTCCCCATGCGTGACGTGTCCCCCTGCCATGTCCCCATGTGTTACACGTCCCCGTGCCATGTCCCTGTGCCCCATCCCCACGCGTGACGTGTCCCCATGCCACGTCCCCACGCGTGACGTGTCCCCGTGCCATGTCCCTGCGCCCCATCCCCACGCCCCGTCCCCACGCGTGACCGTCCCCACGCGTGACCGTCCCGTGTCCCCACCAGGCTGGCCCCGGCTCTGGGCCTCTCCCTGCTGCAGAACTGCGCCGTGCTGCTGTGCCGGGGGACGCCGTCCCCCCTGGACCTGGTGTCGGTGACGACGGCCTCGGGCGCCCGCGTCTTCTCCTTCCTGAGCGTGGCCTGGGGGCTGGTGGCCGACGTGGACATCGAGAGCGAGCGGCTGCGACGCCTGGGCCCGGCGCGCTTCGCCCTGGGCACGGCCGCGCGCCTGCTGGCCCTCCACACCTACCGCGGCCGCCTCTCCTACCTGCCCGCCGTCCCCCGCAGTGCCACCACCGACGCCACCGGTGCCACCGCCGCGGCCACCGCTGCCCCCCTGCCCCGCGCTCTCTCCGACCTGGGGCTCTGCGCGGGGACGCCCAGCGGGCCCGGTACCCCCGAGGGGGATGGCGGGGACTGGGGGGACGCCGGGGACAACCCGGGGCTTGGGGACAACGCCGGGAAGAACGGTGCTGCTGCTGGAGACGTGCCGGTGTGGGGGGACGCCTTGATCCAGGGTGACGCCCCAGGACGCGGGGACACCGCAGGACGTGGGGACATCGCGGTGCAGGGGGACGCCTCCAGCTCCGGGGACTCCTCAAGTGATGGGGTCACCCCAAGGCGTGGGGACACCCCGAGTGACGGGGCCACCAAGGTGCATGGGGACGACTCCAGCTCTGGGGTCACCCTAAGGCATGGGGACACCCCAGGACATGGGGCCACCACGGTGCACGGGGACGCCCCCAGCCCTGGGGACACCCCAAGTGACGGGGCCAACATGGTGCATGGGGTCACCCCAAAAGATGGGGACACCCCAGGACATGGTGCCACCGCCAGCTCTGGGGACGCCCCAAGCGATGGGGCCACCGAGGTCCATGGTGTCACCTCAATGCATGGGGACACCCCCAGTCTTGGGGACACCCCAAGTGATGGGGTCACCCCTACCCCTGGGGTCACCCCCACCCCTGGGGACACCCCCAGCCATGGGGACACCCCAAGCCATGGGGACACCTCAAGCCACGGGGCCACCAAGGTCCATGGTGTCACCTCAAGGCAGGGGGACACCCCCAGCCCCGGTGCCCCCCCAAGAGACGCGTCCCCCCCCGACCCCCCCCCTCCCCCCCGGGCGGCCCAGTTGACGACTTACTGGTGCCACTGGGCCAACCGGTGCCCCCCGGCTGGGTGACGCTGGAGGGGGACTTCGTGCTGGTCCTGGCCATCTACCAGTCGCACCTGGGGGCCGAGCTGGTGGCGGCCCCCCGGGCCCGGCCGGACGACGGCCTCATCCACCTCTGCTACGTGCGGGCGGGGGTCTCGCGGGGGGCCCTGCTGCGGGTGCTGCTGGCCATGGCGCGGGGCGGGGGGGGGGACGCGGCCACCGCCGGACCCCCCTTGGCCCGCGTCCCCGCCCGCGCCTTCCGCCTGGAGCCCCTGACGCCCCGGGGGGTGCTGACGGTGGACGGGGAGCGGGTGGAGTACGGACCCCTCCAGGGGCAGATCCACCGCGGGCTGGCCCGGCTCCTCACCCCCGCCCCCCCCTGAGGGGACACGGGGGGACACGGGGGACCCCCGGGGCCGGGGGGGGGGGGCCGGGGGGGGGGAGCCGGGGGGACCCAGGCAGTCGGGGGACGCCGAGGGACCCAAGGACCTGGGGGGACCAGGGGGGTCGGGGGGACCCCAAGGAACTCGGGGGGACTCCAAGGGATCCCCAAGGGCCTGGGGGGACCCCAGGGGGTGGACGGGGAGATCCAGGGGGTCGGGGGGACCACAAGGAACTCGGGGGGACTCCAAGGGATCCCCAAGGGCCTGGGGGGACCCCAGGGGGTGGCTGGGGAGATCCAGGGGGTCAGGGGGGACCCCAAGGAACCCCCAAGGGCTTGGGGGGACCCCAGGGGGTGGCCGGGGAGATCCAGGGGGTCAGGGGGACCCCAAGGAACCCCCAAGGGCTTGGGGGGACCCCAGGGGGTGGCCGGGGAGATCCAGGGGGTCAGGGGGACCCCAAGGAACTCGGGGGGACCCCAAGGAACCCCCAAGGGCTTGGGGGGACCCCAGGGGGTGGCCGGGGAGATCCAGGGGGTCGGGGGGACCCCAAGGAACTCGGGGGGACGTGGTTGGGGGGACCCCAAGGGGTCGGGGGGACCCCAAGGGGTCAGGGGGACCCAGAGGTCCCTGTGGGACCCAGGCACTGGGGGGGGGGGGGGCCCAGCAATTTGGGGGGCCCTGGGGGGACCCAGGCATCGGGGTGACCCCTGCGCTGACACCCCCCCCCCCTCCCCCCCGGGCTGCCCCCACCCCACAGCAAGGGGTGACCCCAAACTGGAGGGGGACCCAGGCGTCCGGGTCCTGTTCCCCCCCACCCCAGAGGACCTGGGGGGGGGGTGGGGGGTCGTGCTGCCCCTCCCCCCGCCCCCCCCCCCCCCCCATGACCTATGCAATAAAGCCCGAGCGTGGAGTGAGCGCAGTCCTTGGGGGGGGGGGGGTTCACGCGTGGGGGGGGGGGGGGGGTGTCTGGCACACGCATATGCATGGGCTCTGCACCATCCCCCCCCCCCCCCATTTGGCCTCCTAGAGACCCCCCCATCCCAGTGCCCCCAGTTTGGCTTCCCAGTACCCCCCCCCATCCCATTGCCCCCCCCAGTTTCCCCTCCCAGTCCTCCCAGTTCAGGCTGCAACCAGCAGCAGGGTCAGAGGTTTATTCTGTACAAAAGCCCCCCCTCCCCCCCCCCCCCAAAACCCCGGGGGGTCGTGACCCCCAAAACCCACGTGCGGGAGGCTGGGGGGGGAGGGGCAGTAAAGTGGTCAAAGTGCAGGGGGGGGTGGGGGTCCCCCCAGGGGTAGGGTTTTTTTTGGGGGGGGGGGGGGTTGGTGACGTGCTGGCTTCAGCCCCAGGCTGGGAAGGGACCCGGGTGTCTGGGGGTGCCCCCCCCCCCATCCCCTCCCAGTGACGCTACTGGCCTTTAACTGGGAATGGGTCACTGGGAGGAATTGGGGGGGGGACGACACCCCCATCTTGAGAGGACCCAGGCGTCCCGGGAGCCCCCGCAGGGTCGGTGACCCTGCGGGGGCTCCCGGACGCCTGGGTCCTCTCCGGGGGGGGGGGGGGGGGGGGGGGGTCTATGGGGGTGCAGTGGTTGGGGGAGGGGGGTCCCCGCCGCCTGGGTCCCCCCAAGTTGTGCTTTAAACCAGCCCTGGGGCTAAATATTTACAAGGGGGGGAGGGGGGGGGAAGACCCCTCCCCCATGGAGGGGGGTCCCAGGGATCCAGGGGGAGGGGATCCAGGGATCTGAGGGGGTCTTGGTTCTCCCCCCCCCGAGATTGGGTGGGTTCTGGATGGATCCAGATCCCGGTTCCAGATTGGGGTTGGAGATGGTGTCCAGCCAGATCCGGTGCCGGATCCTGGTGCCGGATCCCAGGGCTGGGTCCTGGTGCTAATACTGGATCCCGGGGCCAGATCCTGCTGCCAGATCCCAGTGCTGTGTCTCGTTGCTGGATCCCAGTGCCGGATCCCAGGGCCAGACCTCGGTGCCGGATCCCGGGGCCAGATCCCGGTCCTGCATCTCACTGCTGGATCCTGGTGCCGGATCTCGTTGCTGGATCCCAGGGCCAGATCCTGGTGCTGGAGCCCGGTGCCAGATCCCAGTTCTGTATCTTGTTGCCGGATCCCGGTGCTGGATCCCGGTGCCGGATCCCGGTGCTGGATCCCAGCCCCATTTCCAGGCTGATCCTGAACCCTGGATCTGGCTCCCAGCTCCCGGCCACTTCTCCCGCTCGGCGTCCAGCTCCGGCCGCAGGGGCTGTGCCGGGACGGGGCGATGCCGGACCGTGCCGTGCCGGGGTCCCTATAGGGCACCGTGCCAGGCTGTGCCGCACCGTGCCGTGCCGGGGATCCCTCCAGGGAGCTGTGCCGCACCGTGCCGCGCCGGGGTCCCTGCAGAGCACCGTGCCGTGCCGGACTGCGCCGTGCCGGGGTCTGACCGAGCACCGTGCCGTGCCGGGGGTTCCTGCAGAGCACCGTGCCGTGCCGGCCAGTGCCACGCCGCGCCGTGCCGGGGTCTCTGCAGGGCACCGTGCCGGCCTGTGCCGTACCGGGGTCCGACCGAGCACCGCGCCGTGCCAGACCGTGCCGTGCCGTGCCAGGCTCCAACCGAGCACCGTGCCGTGCCGGACCGTGCCGTGCTCCTACAGGGCACCGTGCCGGGCCTCGTAGCGTGCCAGCAGAGCCCGGAAGCGGGCGAGCTCCCGGCGGGCAGCCGCCACCTCCTGCCGCAGCGCCGCGTTCTCCCGCTCCAGGAAGGCGGCACGCACCGAGATCTGGTTCTCCTTCAGCCGCCGCGCGTCCCGCGAGCGCTTGGCCGCCGCGTTGTTCTTGCTGCGCCGGCTCCAGTACTTCTCATCCTGCGGGGACCGGGGACGCTGGGGACCCCCCCACGGGCGCGGGGTCCCCCAGGGATGCCGGGGTCCCTCCCGGACACCTGGGACCCCCCCCGCCCATGGCCTGCGCTCCCCCCCGACGCCTGGGTCCCCCCCTTGATGCTGTGGGTCCCCCCCCCAGCCCCCTGGGACCCCCTGGGTGCCTGCGTCCCCCCCCAGACGCCTGGGTGCCCCCAAACTCCTGGGTCCCTCCCAGACACCTGGGACCCCCTGATCCCCCCAACTCCTGGGTCCCCCTCCCCCCCCCGGGATTCCTGGGACCCCCCCAGCCCCCTGGGACCCCCTGGGTGCCTGGGTCCCCCCCCTTGATGCTGTGGGTCCCCCCCCAGCCCCCTGGGACCCCCTGATCCCCCCAACTCCTGGGTCCCCCTCCCCCCCCCGGACCCCCTTTGGTCACCTGGGTCCCCCCAAACACCTTTGTGTGTCCCCCCCCCCGGGATTCCTGGGTCCCCCCCAGCCCCCTGGGACCCCCTGGGTCCCCCCCGACACATACCCCCCCCCCCCCCCGCGGACATCTGTCCCTGTGTGCCCCCCCCCCCAGCTGGGTCCCCCCAATTCCTGCCCCCCCCCCCCACCCCCCCCCACCTTCTGCTCCTCGGGCACATGGACCTTCCGGGCCTTCCTGGCGATGGGCTGCGGCCGCAGCTCGTCCTGGGAGAAGCGGAGCCGCCGCGGGTCGAAGGGGCCCCCCCCGGCCCCCCCCAGCGCCTCCGCCTCCAGCAGCGGCTCCCCCGGCGCCGGGGGGGTGGGGGGGCCCCGGGGGGGGCCGGGGGCTGCGGGGGGAGGGTCAGAGCGGGGCCGGTGCCACCCCCACCCTGGGGGGGGGGGGGGGGAAGGGGTCCCCGGTACCGCTGGGACGGGACTGGGGGGTCCCCACCGCGGGGGGGAGGGGCGGAGGGGGGGGGTGTCGCTGGCTTTGGGGGTCCCTATTGCAAGGGGGGGGGGTATCGCGATGGGAGGGGCTGCATGGGGGTTTCTATCGCGACACGGGGATGCACAGTCGTGTGTCGTCCGTGTCCCGTCTCCCCCCCCCCCCCCCGCGCGCGGCGGGGCGGCACGTGGCGGGGCGGGTGAGCCCCGGGGGCTGGGTCCCCCGCGCACGTGCGTGGGGCGGGGCCAGGGACAGCCCCGGGTCCCCCCACGCGTGTCCTCCCCCCCCCCCCCCGCCCGGACTCCCCAGTGTGCCCCCCCCCCCCCCGCACTCCTGGGTCCCCTTCCACTCGCGTGGGTGTCCGTGTCCCCGCGTCCCGTCCCCCCCCCCGGTCACACCCACCGGCCGGTCTCGCGTGGGCGGGGGGGGACTCGGGGCTGGGGGGCAGCCCGTGCTCCCGCAGGAACTCATCCAGGTCCACGTACTCCAGCTCCCCCGCGGCCCCGGGGCGCTCCCACGGGGGGGGCCCCACGAAGGCCCCACGGCACCCGGCCGCCTCCTCCATCCTGCCGCGCCCACGGACACGCGTCACCACGCGTGGGGGAGCGGGGGGGGGGGGAACACGACACACGGGACGGAACGGACACCGGGGTGTCGTGTGTCCCCCCCCCCCGCCGTTAACTCCCCGGGGGGCCACGTGACCGGCCGCACGTGACAGCTCCACACGCGTGGGGGACACGGGACACGCGTGTGCGCGCGGGCTGCGCGGGGGGGGGGGGGGGGGCGCACGTGCGGCGCTCACGTGGGAGCTCCCGCCCCCACGTGCGCCTTCATGTCGACCGGCCCCGGGACGGCGCCCACGGACGGCGGGGGGGGGCGGACACCGACCCCTCCGGCGCCCACCCGAGGAGTGGGGGGGGACCCTGGTGTCCCGTGGGGGGGCTGGGGACCCCGATCCTAATCCCCGTTCGTGCCCCCCGCGGTCTCAGCGTGGGGGTCGCGCATCTTCCCCCTCCCGGTGCCTCCCCCCCCCCGCCCGGGGTCCCGGTGCCCCCTCCAGTCCCGGTGCCGCCCCCCGCTGCCGGTGCTCCCCCGGGTCCCGCTGCCCCCCGGGTCCCGGCGCCCCCCCCCCCCCGGCCCCGATTCCCCCCTCCCCCGGCCCCGGTGCCCCCCGGTGCCCCCGGTGCCCCCCGCCCCGCTCCCCCGCGCCGCTCCGACCTGCCGCCCCGCGCCCCGCCGTGCCCTCGGCATGAGCCGCCCGCGGGGGCGCTGCGCCCCCCGGGGGGGCGGGGTCTGCCCGAGCCACGCCCCCATGCCACCGCTGCGCCTATCCCCGCCCGCCCTGCCTGTAAGCTACGCCCCTCGCTCCGCCCAGCGGGCCGCGGGGCGGGGCGTCGCTTGCCCCGGCCCCGCCTCCTGAGCGCACGTTGCGCTTCCCTCATTGGCCCTCCCCGACTTATTCCCCCTCCAATCCCCGCCCCCGCTGCAGGTGTCGCCCCGCCCCTCCCCGCAAAGGGCGGGGCTCCTCCCCTCTGTCGGGCCCCGCCCCCTGGCGCCCACCGCGGCCAATAGGAGCGCGGGGGGGCGGGGCCGGCGGTCATGCGGCGCGGCCATGGGCGCCGCGCGGGGGCGGGGAGGGCGGGGCACTGACCTAGATTTAGCCAATGGGGCGCCGCGCGGTGGGCGGGGCCTGACCCAGTTTTGGCCAATAGGGGCGGGAGCGGGGGGCGAGGCCTGAGGGGCCGCGAGCACGTGGGGCCGCACGTGCCCGCCCGGGGGCGGGGGAGGGAGAGCTCTTAAAGGGGCCGCGCCCGGCGGGCGGGGCGGGGCGGGGCGGCCCTGGGGGAGGGGCACACGGTCCGGCGAGGAACCCCGCGACCCCCCGCACGTGACGAGGTCCCTCGCGGTGACGTCACCGTCCCCACGACCATACCGCCCTCCCCGTGACACCCTCCCCCCCCCCCCACCCCACGTCCCGGGGCCTCCCCACAGGGGGACACGGGGCCCGGCGGCCCCTGCCTCACGGCTCCCCGAGGGGCGTGTCGTCATTTCCGCCCCCGGGAGCGGTTCCCTCCAAATCCGCGCCTCTGGTTGGCCGGGAGCAGCCCCTCCCCCCCCCCCCCCGCCGGGGGTCCGAGCTGTCGGCCATCTTTGAAGTGGGCACCGTGGCACGGGGCGCCATCTTGGATGCGGGCGACCCCCGGGCGCCATCTTGGGTGAGGGCATCAGCCGGCCGCGCGCTGCCATCTTGTCTCGGGCCCCGTTCGGCGCCGGGCAGCGGCCGCCATCTTGGCGGGGGAGGAGGGCGCCGCGGCGCCATCTTTACTGTGGGCAACGCCCCCCTCCCTTCTTTTAATCCTCCCCCCTCCCGTCCCGGGTGTGGGGATCTCCGCGACCCCCCCGCGTCCCGCGTGGGGCGGGGGGAGGGGGGGTGTCCCGGTGTCCCGGACGCCTGGGTCGTGTCTGTCGTGTGTGTGTGTCCCCCGCCCCCCCCTTCACCGCGGTATCGCAAAGGATTGTGGGGCGGGGGCGGGGCTTGCGTCACGTGTCCCCGGCCGGGGGGTTCCGGCTCCGGCGGGGGAGGCGCGCCCGGCCAGGCCCGTCCGTGCGGGGTCCAGGGCGGCCCCGGCCCCGCGCCCCCGGCCCAGCCCCCCCCGGGACCCCGGCCCAGCCCAGCCCCGGCCCCGGGCCCGCCCCCCCCCCCCCTCCCCCCCCGGCCCCGGGCGGACGGGCCTGGTTCACCCCCAGGTGAGTGACCCCCCCCCCCCCATCGCTCCCGGGGCCCCCCCCGGGGCTGAGGGACCCCCATAGCCCCCCCCCCCCCCAGGGCGAGCTGCGCCCCGTTAACTCCCCACACAAGGCCGTGGGGACCCCAACCACCCCCCCCCCCCCAAGATCCCACAGGCCCCCAAAAAACCAAGGGACCCCCCAGCCCAGCCCCACGTCCCGCCTCTGGGCTCCTCCCCCCCCCCCCATCCGCCTCCTACCCCCCCAAAAAGCCGAAGGGACCCCCCCCAGCCCCACCTCTGGGCTCATTCCCAGGCCCATCCGCCCCCTGCTCCCCCCAGACCTCAACCCCCCCCCCCCAAAAAAAGCCAAGGGAACCCCCCCATATCCAGCCCTGAGCCCGCCTCTGGGCTCCTCCCCAGGCCCAGCGGACCCCCACCCCACCCCCCCCACCTCTCACCCCCCCCTCCCCAGGTCGCAGCCCCCCCCCCCTCCCCGGGCGGAGATGGAAGCCAACGTCAGCGACGAGAGCGTCCACTTCCAGAGCTACCCCTTCGACTTCCTCGAGTTCCTCAACCACCAGCGCTTCGAGCCCATGGAGCCCTACGGCCACGAGCACCCCAAATCCCTGCCCGCCCTCCCCTGCCCCCAGCCCCCCTTCGACTACCCCCCCCTTCCCGGCGCCCCCCCCTTCGACCGCCCCCCCGCCGCCAAGCACAAGGACTTCAAGGCCGAAGGCGGCGCCTCCTCGTCCTCCTCTTCCTCTTCCTCCTCCCAGCCCAAAAAGGCGGAGGGCGGCGTGGGGGTGCAAGCGGGGGCCCCCCCGTACCCCAGCCCGGCCGTGCCCCCCCCGCCGCAGCCTCTCTTTGAGGCCGCCGGCGCCTTCAACGCGCCCCAGTGGGGCATCGTGGACCTCTCCAGCCACCAGCACCTCTTCGGGGGGCTGAAGCGGGGTGGGACGGTGGCGGTGGCGACGGGGACGGCGGCGGCGGGGACCCCAGCGGCCCCCCCGGCCCCCCCAGAGACGGCCTCGAAGGAAGAGAAGAGTTATTTCCGCCGGCTGAAGTATTTCATGGAGCGGCGCTTCCCCTGCGGCGTCTGCCAGAAGTCCTTCAAGCAGTCGTCCCACCTGGTGCAGCACATGCTGGTGCACAGCGGCGAGCGGCCCTACGAGTGCGGCACCTGCGGCCGCACCTACAACCACGTCTCCAGCCTCATCCGCCACCGGCGCTGCCACAAGGAAGCCACCGAGGACGGCGGTGCCGCCAGCGTCACCCCCGTGGCGGTGGCCACCACCTCCGGGGTCGTGCCGGCACCCAACGGGGCCGGTGGGGTCTTGCCGGCGCCCAACGGAGTCAACCCCTTGGCGGGCGGGGTCAACGCGGCGCCCAACGGCGTCAACGCGGCGCCCAACGGGTCGGCCTGGCGGCGAGCGGGGTCATGCCGGCGCCCAACGGGGTCAACGCGGCGCCCAACAACGGGGTCAACGCGGCGCTGAGCGGCGTCATCCCGGCGCCCAACGGGGCCGCCGCGGCGCTGAGCGGCGTCATCCCGGCGCCCGGCGGAGTCATCCCGGCGCCCAGCGGGGTCATCCTGGCGCCCAGCGGGGTCATCCCGGCGCCCGGTGGGGTCACTTTGGCGCCCGGCAGCGCCACCCCGGCACCCAGCGGCACCGCCCCGGACGGCCCCTTCACCTGCTCGCTGTGCTGGAAGGTCTTCAAGAAGCCGAGTCACCTCCACCAGCACCAGATCATCCACACCGGGGAGAAGCCCTTCACCTGCTCGGTGTGCGCCAAGAGCTTCAACCGGCGCGAGAGCCTCACCCGCCACGTCAAGACGCACTCGGGGCTGCTGCGGGTGCCCTGCGCCGTCTGCGGGAAGGAGTTCCGGGATCCGGCGTACCTGCTGCGGCACCAAGCCGCCCACAGCGGCCAGCGCCCCGACTACAAGTGCGAGGTCTGCGGCAAAGCCTACGCCGCCCCGCAGAGCCTGCTGCGGCACCGGCAGGTCCACGCCGGCCCCAAGGCCGGCGCCGCCGCCGCCGTGTACCCCGGCGTCCCCAAGGGAACGGCAGCGGCGGTGCCGGTGTTCCCCGGCGCCTACGCGGCGCCGGAGGGGGAGGCGAAGGCGGGCGAGGGCGGCTTCTTGTCCCCCCCGCCGGCCGCGTTGCTGGCGCCAGGGAAGAGTTTTGGCTGCGGCATCTGCGGGCGGGCCTTCGGCCGGCGGGAGACGCTGAAGCGGCACGAGCGGATCCACACCGGGGAGAAGCCGCACCAGTGCGCCGTCTGCGGCAAGCGCTTCCGCGAGTCCTTCCACCTCAGCAAGCACCACGTGGTGCACACCCGCGAGCGGCCCTACAAGTGCGAGCTCTGCGGCAAAGCTTTCGGCTACCCCCAGAGCCTGACCCGGCACAAGCAGATCCACCGGCTGCCGTTGCCTTGCGGCTTGGGGGGTGCCGGGACCCCCCCCGAGGGGCTGAGCTACGGCTGCGGCGAATGCGGCGAGCGTTTCCCCGACCTGTTCCGCGCCGTCAACCACAAGGAAGCCCACGCCGGGGAGAAGCCCTACGGCTGCGACGCCTGCGGCAAAGCTTTCGGCTTCATCGAGAACCTGATGTGGCACAAGCTGGTTCACCAAGCCGCCCCCGAGCGGCTGCTGCCCGAGGGGGGGCCGCCGGCCGAGAGCGGGCTGCAGCCCCCCGAGGAGCACCCGGTAGTGCCGAGCGGCGAGCGTTTCACCTGCGGCACCTGCGGGCAGAGCTTCAAGCATTTCCTGGGGCTGGTGACCCACAAGTACGTCCACCTGGTGCGGCGGACGCTGGCCTGCGGCGTCTGCGGGCAGAGCTTCGCCGGCGCCTACGACCTGCTGCTGCACCGACGCCGGCACCTGCAGAAACGCCACTTCGGTTGTTCGGTCTGCGGGAAGCGTTTTTGGGAAGCGGCGTTGCTGATGCGGCACCAGCGCTGTCACACCGAGGAACGGCCCTACCGCTGCGCCGTCTGCGGCCGGGGTTTCCTGCGCTCCTGGTACCTGCGGCAGCACAAGGTGGTGCACACCGGCGAGCGCGCCTACAAGTGCGCGCTCTGCAACAAGCGCTTCGCCCAATCCTCCAGCCTGGCCGAGCACCAGCGCCTCCACGTCGTCGCCCGCCCCCAGCGTTGCCAAACCTGCGGCAAGACCTTCCGTTACCGCTCCAACCTCCTGGAGCACCGGCGCGTTCACCTGGGCGAGAAGGTTTACCGCTGCGAGCTGTGCGGCAAGAGCTTCTTCTACCTGTCCTCCATCCTGCGCCACCAGCGCTCGCACGACGCCCGCCGCGACCTGCGCTGCTCCGCCTGCCTCAAGCTCTTCAAGGACCCCAAGTACTTCAGCAAGCACCTGCAGACCCACCAGGGCGGGCGCCCCTTCAAGTGCAGCACCTGCGGCGAAGCCTTCAGGAACACCTACGGCCTCAAGAAGCACCGGCACGGCCACAAGCTCGAGCGCCTGGCCGCCCTGGCGCACAAGGACGCTTGAGGACGGGGCGCGGCGGCGGGCGCCCCATGGGAGGGGGGAGGCGGCGGGGCCGGGCGGCGCGGCGGCGACGCGGATCGTCCTGGCGCGAGGCGGCTCGGCGCGGCGCGGCGTGGCTCGGCACGGATCATCGCGGTGCAACGCAGCTCGGCACAGGGCGACGTGGCTCGGCTCGGCATGGTGCGACGCGGCTCATCCTGGCGCAGCTCACCAAGACGTCATACGGCTCGGCGCGGCGCGGTGCCGCGCGGCTCGGCGCGGCTCGCCGTGGCGTGGCTCGTCGCGGCGCAACGTGGCGCGGGACGGCTCGGCACGGCTCGGCACGGCAAAGCTTGGCTCGGCACGGCTCGGCCCACCGGACGCGGGGGATTCGCGTGGACGCGCCCCCCCCCCCCCCCCGGCGCCCCTCGCACCGAGCCCGGACGCCCGGGTCGCCCCGGGGGGGCCGGGGCGTGGGGAGACCCCCCCCGGCGCCCTCCGTGCCGCAGAGGGGTTTCTAACCCCCCAGGTATATAAATAAATGCAAATATAAATTTATATCTATATAAAATATCTATGATAGAGTTTCCGCACCCCCGCCTGGCAAGGGGGGGTCCCGGCGCGGGCAGAGACCGGCCGCAGCTCGCCGCAGCGATGGGCGGGGGCGGGGGGCCGCGACCTTCGACCCGGGGATGTACAGACCAAGCCGATATTAAACCGTGGATGCGACCCTGGGGGTGACTCCTTCCGGCGCCGGCGGGGCGGGGCGGGGCTGGGCGGATCGCGGGGGGGCGGGGGGGCTGGTGGGTGGGCTGGGTCATGGGTGGGTTGGTTAGTTATGGGTTGGTTGGATCGTGGGTTAGTGGGTTGGTTAGTTGATGGGTTGGTTGGACGATCAGTTGGGGGTTGGTTAGTTGATGGGTTGGTTGGTTAATGGGTGGATTGGTAGTTGGTGGGTTGTTTGGGTGATGGGTGGGTTGGTTGGGTGATGGGTTGGACCATGGACAGGTTGGTTAGTTGATGGGTTGGTTGGTTAGTTAGTCAATGGGTTGGTTGGCTGATGGGTTGATTGGTTGGTTGATGGGTTGGACCGTGGGCGGGTTGGTTGGCTGATGGGTTGGGTTGGTTAGTTGATGGGTTGGTTGGTTAATGGGTGGATTGGTTAGTTGGTGGGTTGTTTGGGTGATGGGTGGGTTGGTTGGGTGATGGGTTGGACCATGGACAGGTTGGTTAGTTGATGGGTTGGTTGGTTAGTTAGTCAATGGGTTGGTTGGCTGATGGGTTGATTGGTTGGTTGATGGGTTGGACCGTGGGCGGGTTGGTTGGCTGATGGGTTGGGTTGGTTAGTTGATGGGTTGGTTGGATGATGGGCTGGTTAGCTGGTTGGCTCAGGGGTGGGTTGGTTAGTCAATGGGTTGGTTAGTTGATGGGTTGGTTGGTTGAGGGGTTGGTGGTTGGTTGGCCGAGGGGTTCAGGGGTTGGGTGGGTGGGGGACGGTTCGTGTTGGGTGTTGGCCATTGGCCGCTGGTTTTTGGGGTGCCCCTCCCCCCCAGAATGAGACAACGGGAGAAAAAAGGAAAAACCAAAAAAGAGCTTTTTAATAATAATTAAAAAAAAAAACAACATCAAGTTGGGGAGACCTGGGGGGGCCTCGCACGGGGGCCGGGGGGAGCAGCTTCATGGGGGGACGGGCAGCGCGGACCCTGTCCCCAGGGCCACCGTCCCTCCGTGCTGGAGCCCCGAGGCCACCGTCCTTCAATGTCCCCCACCCCAGGGCCACCACCCCTCTCCAACGAGCTCCACGGCCACCATCTCTCCACGTCCCCAACCCCAGGGCCACCACCCCGCCACGATGAGCCCCAGGGCCACCATCTTGCCATGTCCCCAACCCCAGGGCCACCATCTTTCCAAGCACGAGCTCCATGGCCACTATCTCTCCATGTCCCCAACCCCAGGGCCACCACCCCTCCACGATGAGCTCCATGGCCACCATCTCTCCATGTCCCCAACCCTAGGGCCACCACCCCTCCATGGATGACCTCCATGGCCATCACCCCTCCATGGATGACCTCCATGGCCACCATCTCTCCATGATGAGCTCTGTGGGCACCACCTTTCCACATCCCCAACCCCTGGGCCACCACCCCTCCACAGATGACCTCCATGGCCACCACCCCTCCACAGATGACCTCCATGGCCATCACCCCTCCATGGATGACCTCCATGGCCACCATCTCTCCATGATGAGCTCCGTGGCCACCACCTTTCCACATCCCCAACCCCTGGGCCACCACCCCTCCACAGATGACCTCCATGGCCACCACCCCTCCATGGATGACCTCCATGGCCACCACTCCTCCATGGATGACCTCCATGGCCACCATCTCTCCATGATGACCTCCGTGGCCACCACCTTTCCACGTCCCCAACCCCCGGGCCACCACCCCTCCACAACAAGCCCCACATCCACCACCTCTCCACCCCCCCACCCCTCCCACCCCCCCCCCCCCCCGCCACTCACGACCCCCCCACCCCCCTCACGGCGCCGGCGGCCGGGGCAGATGCTTGCGCCTGACGTGTCGTTGGAGGGTGTTCCTCTCCCCGAAACGCATGTGGCAGTGGGGACACTGGAAGGGTCGCTCCCCCGTGTGCACCCGTTGGTGGTGGGCCAGCTCCCCCAAGTCCGGAAGCGTCGGGGGCAGAGGGGGCAGGCGTGGGGCTTGCGGCCGGCGTGGGTGTATTTGTGACGCTCCAGGTGGGACGTTCTCTTGAAGGCTTTGCCGCAGGCGCGACAGACGTGGGGCTTGTGCTCCGAGTGGGTGATGCTGTGGCGCTGCAGGTAGGAGAGGTACTCGAAGGAACGGCCGCAGACCGGGCAGGAGAAGGCGCGACGGAGGGTCCCGGGACCCCCGGGTTCGGCCACCAGCACCGTATAGGGCAGCCCTTGGTTGTCGATCAGAAGGTAGCGACCCCCGGACGGGGGCTGGACCCACGGCGAGAGGTCGAGGAGGAGGAGGGAGGGTCCACGGGTGGTGGTGGGGGCGGTGGTGGCGGCGACGGGGCGGGGGGCGGCGGCGGGGGGTGGTTGGAGGTCTCGGTGCGGCTGTGGGGAGGGGGGGGGGGGGGGTTAGGGGGGAGGTGGGGGTCCCGGATGCCAGGGTTCACAGGGGAGCAGATCTGGGGGTCCCGAATGCCTGGGTCCCCAGGGTGGTGGGGCAGATATGGGGGTCCCGGATGCCTGGGTTCGCAGGGGAGCGGATCTGGGGGTCCTGGACACCCGGGACCCCTGGGTTGTGGGGCAGATATGGGGGTCTGGGTCCCCGGGGACGTGGGGGGATATGGGGGTCCCGGATGCCTGGGTCCCCAGAGTTGTGGGGCAGATCTGGGGGTCCCAAATCCCCGGGTCCCCGGGGTTGTGGGGGGCAGATCTGGGGGTCCCGGACGCCTGGGCCCCGGGGAGGGGGGGGGGGGCAGATCTGGGGGTCTGAGACACCGGTGTCCTCAGGGATGCGGGGGGCAGACATGTGGGTCCCAAATGCCGGCGTCCCTGGGGGTGTGGGCGGGCAGATCTGGGGGTCCCGGGCGCCTGGGTCCCCGGGGATGTGGGGCAGACATGGGGGTCCCGGACACCGCTGCCCCCCCCCCCCTCCCCGGTCCCCCCCCCACCCCCCGGTTACCTCCCGGCGGCTCCGCGCCCCGGGCCCCACCTCGGGCCCTTCATGGGGCCCCGCTCAGGCCGCGGCGTCTCCGGTCGGGACCGACCCCGGCTGCGCGCCCGGGGGGGCGGGGGGGGGGCGTCCGGAGCCGCCGCATCGGGGTCCCCCGGCCCCGCGGGGCGGGAGGGGGCGCCCGGTGGGGGGGGGGGGGGGGTGCGGAGGAGGGGGGGGGGGGGCCTCGGCCCGCGCCGGTGTCGCAGCGTTTGGTGTCCGGGTGGAAACGCCGCGCGGAGACGCGTTCCTCCCACCCCCCCAGTCCACCCCACGGGGGGGGGACGACGACGACGCGGCGCTTCTGGACTCTGACCCCCCCCCCCACCCCCCCACCCACGCGTGTCAGTGCACAGCCCCGCAGCGCGTGTCTGCGTGCGCGCGCCTGTGCGTGTCAGTGCAGGGTCTCCCGTGCGCACACGCGTGTCCGTGTCCGCCCCACGCGCTCCCCGCGGCGGCGGTAAGGGAGACACCACCCCCCCCTCCCCACGGGGGATGTTTTTCGGCTCTGCTTAGGGGCGGCTCTTTCGCGACGCCCCCCCCCCCCCTCCCCCGCTTCGCCTTTCGCTCGCGGCCGCGCTCGGAATTTTGCCCCGGTCCCTGCGCGGGCGGCGGGGGCGGGCGGCGACTCAGGGAGCGTCGCGAAAGAGCCGCCCCCGAGCAGAGACGCAAAACATCCCCGGGGGTGGGGGGTGGTGGTGGGGGTTGGGGGGCGGGCGGAGGCGGGGAGAGGCGGGGGGGGGGGGGGGGGGCAGGCGGAGGAGCGGGGCCCGTGCCCCCCCCCCCCCCCCGCCCGTAGTCTCCCCCCCCCCCGCGTCTCCCTTCGCCGTCGCTCCCCGGCGGCTCTTTGCAGACGGTCCCTGCCCGGGCGGCGGCCGCCGGGCGGATGCGGAGCGGGGTGAGCGCGGGGGCTCGGCCGGGACACCCCCCCCCCCCACCGGGACCCCCCCCCAAACCGGGACCCCCCCCCATAGGGACCCCCCATAGGGACCCCCCCCCCCAACCCGCCACCGGCCCGGCTCCCCCCGCCCCCGATTTGGGGGGACCCCCCCCATGGTCTGTTTTTGGGGGGGGTCCCGGTTTTTGGGGGGGTCCCGTTTTGGGGGAGGGGGTTGGTCCCGGTTTGGGGGGGTCTCGGCGAGGGAGGTCACGGTTTGGGGGAGTCTCGGTCTGGGGGGCACTGGTTTGGGGGGGGGGGGGCTGGGTTTTGGGGGTCTGCGGAGTGGTCCCGGGAGGGGGTGTCCGGTTTTGGGGGGTCCCGGGGGGGGGTCCATGGGGGGGGGGCCCTGGGGGGGGGACCCGGTTTGGGGGGGTGTTGGGGGGGTGCTCGGGGACACACACACAAGGTTTGGGGGTCTTGGGGGGTCCCGGGGGGCGGTTCCGGTTTGGGGCGGTCCTGGGGGGGTGTCGTGGTGTGGAGGGGCCCCGGGGGGGGGTGTCCCTTCGTGGGGGTGTCCCAGGGATTTGGGGGGTCCCGGGGGGTCCCGGTGCTGCTGCACCCCGGTGACCCCCCGCCCCCCCCCGCAGCGTCCTGCCGAGATGCCCGGAGGCAGCGGGGGGGCCGGGGGGGTCCCCGCCATGGCCGAGCGCCGCCGCCGACCCGGTACTGGGGGGCCCGGGGGGGCTTTGGGGGTGCCCGGAGGGGGGCAAGGACCCTGGAAGGGGGTGGGAACCCCCGGGGGGTGACAGGGGGCTGGGGGGGAGGGGCTGGGACTCGGGGGGGGGGGGGGGGGCTGGGGACACGAGGGGGATCTGGGGGGGGCAGGACTCTATTGGGGGGGCAGGGCCCCTCTGGGGGTGGGCAGCACCCGGGGGGGGGGGGGGCAGGGACCCCAGGGGGGTTGGGAGGTGCAGAGGCCTCATTTGGGGGGTGTCAGTGCCCCGGGGGGGGCAGGGACCCCCTTGGGGGTGCTGGGGGGTCAGGATACCCTGTGGGGGATGGGGGGTGATGGTGACCCCCCCTGTCCCCCCCCCACAGTGAAGAAGGACGAGGAGGCCTTCGAGATCTCCATCCCCTTTGAGGAGCCCCCCCACGTTGAGCCCCCCATCTTCTACAGCCTCAGCCCCCCCCAGAGCAGCTTCGAAGGTGAGGGGGGCCCCGACACCTGGGTCCCTTGGGGGGGTCACAGTGGGCAGAGTCCCTGGGGGTGGGGGGGTCCCCAGCTGGGCGGGGTGGGGGGCAGCATCCCTGGGGATGTGGGGCTGGGGGTCCCAAGCCGGGGGTCCCCTGGAATGTGGGGCTGAGGGTGGGGGTCCCCACAGCCCCCCGAGGTGCAGGGGGTCCCCAGGGACGTGGGGCTGGGGGTCCCCAAGTAGGGGGTCCCCAGGGACATGGGTCTGAGGGTGGGGGTCCCCAGAGTCCCCCGAGGCACAGGGGGTCCCCAGGGCCGTGGGTCTGAGGGTGGGGGTCCCCAGAGCCCCCCGAGGCACAGGGGGTCCCCAGGGCCGTGGGTCTGAGGGTGGGGGTCTCCAGACCCCCCCGAGGCACAAGGGGTCCCCGGGGCCATGGGTCTGAGGGTGGGGGTCCCCAGAGCCCCCCGAGGCACAAGGGGTCCCCGGGGCCATGGGTCTGAGGGTGGGGGTCCCCAGAGCCCCCCGGGGCACAGGGGGTCCCCAGGGCCGTGGGTCTGAGGGTGGGGGGTCCCCAGAGTCCCCCGAGGCGCAGGGGGTCCCCAGGGCCGTGGGTCTGAGGGTGGGGGTCCCCAGAGCCCCCTGAGGCGCAGGGGGTCCCCAGGGCTGTGGGTCTGAGGGTGGGGGTCCCCAGAGCCCCCGAGGCACAGGGGGTCCCGGGCCGTGGGTCTGAGGGTGGGGGTCCCCAGAGCCCCCAGGGCACAGGGGGTCCCCAGGGCCGTGGGTCTGAGGGTGGGGGTCCCCAGAGCCCCCCGAGGCACAGGGGTCCCCAGAGCCCCCCAGGGCACAGGGGGTCCCCAGGGCCGTGGGTCTGAGGGTGGGGGTCCCCAGAGCCCCCCGAGGCACAGGGGTCCCCAGAGCCCCCCGGGGCACAGGGGGTCCCCAGGGCCGTGGGTCTGAGGGTGGGGGTCCCCAGAGCCCCCCGGGGCACAGGGGTTCCCCAGGGCCGTGGGTCTGAGGGTGGGGGTCCCCAGAGCCCCCCGAGGCGCAGGGGGTCCCCAGGGCCGTGGGTCTGAGGGTGGGGGTCCCCAGAGCCCCCCGAGGCACAGGGGTCCCCAGGGCCGTGGGTCTGAGGGTGGGGGTCCCCAGAGCCCCCCAGGGCACAGGGGGTCCCCAGGGCCGTGGGTCTGAGGGTGGGGGTCCCCAGAGCCCCCCGGGGCGCGGGCGCAGCTGCACCTGGCCCTGGAGCGGAACGCCTGGCTGCAGAAGCGCATCGAGGACCTGGAGGAGGAGCGGGATTTCCTGCGCTGCCAGCTCGACAAGTTCATCTCGGGCGCCCGCGGCGGGGACGGTGAGGGGACACGGGGGGGGGGACATGGGGGGGACGCGGGGGATGCTCAGGGCAGGGGGTATGGGGGGGGACACGAGGGATGGGGGACATGGGGAGGGTCAGGGCAGGGGGAATGGGGACATGAAGACAGGGGGTCTGGGGGTGACATGGGGACAGGGGGTTTGGGGGATGTGGGGACAGGGATGGGGACGTGGGGACATGGGACAGGGGGTCTGGGGGGGACACGGAGGGCAGGGGACGTGGGGAGGCTCAGGACAGGGGGACAGGGGGTCTGAGGGGACACGGGGACAAGGATGGGGGGACATGGGGTCTGGGGGAGACACGGGGACAGGGGGTTTGGGGGGGACATAAGGGATGGGGGACATGGGGAGGGTCAGGGCAGGGGCACAGGGGGTCTGGGGGGCACAGGGGGTCTGGGGAGACAGGGGAATGGGGACATGGGGACAGGGATGGGGGGACAGGAGGACAGGGACATGGAATCTGGGGGGACATGGGTCTGGGGGAGACATGGGGACAGGGGGTTTGGGGGGGACAGGAGGGATGGGGGACATGGGGAGGGTCAGGGCAGGGGCACAGGGGGTCTGGGGGGACGTGGGGACATGGGGACAGGGGGACAGGGATGGGGGGACAGGGGGATGGGGGCATGGGGAGGGTCAGGGCAGGGGCACAGGGGGTCTGGGGGGACGTGGGGACATGGGGACATGGGGACAGGGGGTCTGGGGGTGACATGGGGACAGGGATGGGGGGACAGGAGGACAGGGACATGGAATCTGGGGGGACATGGGGACTGGGGGGGACATGGGACAGGGATGGGGGAGAGGGGAATGGGGACATGGGGTCTGGGGGAGACATGGGGACAGGGGGTCTGAGGGGGACACGAGGGATGGGGGACATGGGGAGGGTCAGGGCAGGGGGATGGGGGTCTGGGGGGCACAGGGGGTCTGGAGGGACAGGGGAATGGGGACATGAGGACAGGGGGTCTGGGGTGACATGGGGACAGGGGGTTTGGGGGGGACAGGAGGGATGGGGGACATGGGGAGGGTCAGGGCAGGGGCACAGGGGGTCTGGGGGGACGTGGGGACATGGGGACAGGGGGACAGGGATGGGGGGACAGGGGGATGGGGGCATGGGGAGGGTCAGGGCAGGGGCACAGGGGGTCTGGGGGACGTGGGGACATGGGGGACATGGGGACAGGGGGTCTGGGGGTGACATGGGGACAGGGATGGGGGGACAGGAGGACAGGGACATGGAATCTGGGGGACATGGGGACTGGGGGGGACATGGGACAGGGATGGGGGAGAGGGGAATGGGGACATGGGGTCTGGGGGAGACATGGGGACAGGGGGTCTGAGGGGGACACGAGGGATGGGGGACATGGGGAGGGTCAGGGCAGGGGGATGGGGGTCTGGGGGGCACAGGGGGTCTGGAGGGACAGGGGAATGGGGACATGAGGACAGGGGGTCTGGGGGGTGACATGGGGACAGGGGGTTTGGGGGGGACAGGAGGGATGGGGGACATGGGGAGGGTCAGGGCAGGGGCACAGGGGGTCTGGGGGGACGTGGGGACATGGGGACAGGGGGTTTGGGGGGGACAGGAGGGATAGGGGACGTGCGGAGGCTCGGGGCAGGGGATGGGGGTCTGGAGGGACGTGGGGACAGGGATGGGGGACACGGGGACAGGGATGGGGGACAGGGGCACAAGGGGACAGGGGGTCTGGGGGGACAGGGGGGCGGGGGACGGGGAGGGGCACGGGGTGGGGGACGGGGACTCGGGGCCGCGGGACACGGGGGGCCACGGGACCCAGGCAGGCGGGGACAGAGGGACGCTGGCGGCGGGGGGGACGCGGGGACGCCGACCTGGGGGCGGCGGGGGGGCCCGGCCGCCCCGGCCCCCCCCCGGCGCTGAGCGCTGCCCGCAGAGGAGCACGGCCGCGGGAAGGCGCCGCCGCGGCGGGGGGACGCGGGGGACCCCCGCAACGGGGAGGTGACGGACAACGACAGCGTCGCCTCCTCCCTCGGCCCCTCCGAGGACGGCGGCACCGGTGACCGGCGGCGGCAGAAACCCAAAAGCGGCGTCACCCGGCGCCGCGTCGGCAAAGCCCGGACCCGCGAGCGGCAGCGGGGTGAGACCCTGGGGACACCGGGGACCCTCCTGGGGACGCATCTGGGGACACTGGGGACGCATCTGGGGACACTGGGACCCTCCTGGGGACACATCTGGGGACACCGGGGACCCTCCTGGGGACGCATCTGGGGACACTGGGGACGCATCTGGGGACACCGGGACCCTCCAGGGACACTGGGGATGCACCTGAGGACACTGGGACCCCCTGGGGACACCGGGGACCCTCCTGGGGACACAGCTGGGGACACCGGGACCCCCTGGGACACTGGGGACGCATCTGGGGACACCGGGACCCTCCTGGGGACACATCTGGGGACACCGGGGACCCTCCGGGGACACTGGGGATGCACCTGAGGACACTGGGACCCCCTGGGGACACCGGGGACCCTCCTGGGGACACAGCTGGGGACACCGGGACCCCCTGGGGACACTGGGGACGCATCTGGGGACACCGGGACCCTCCTGGGGACACATCTGGGGACACCGGGGACCCTCCGGGGACACTGGGGATGCACCTGAGGACACTGGGACCCCCTGGGGACACCGGGACCCTCCTGGGGACACATCTGGGGACACCGGGGACCCTCCAGGGACACTGGGGACGCATCTGGGGACACCGGGACCCTCCTGGGGACACTGGGGACGCATCTGGGGACACTGGGACCCTCCAGGGACACCGGGACCATCCTGGGGACACATCTGGGGACACCGGGACCCCCTGGGGACACTGGGGATGCACCTGGGGACACTGGGACCCCCCTGGGGACACCAGGGTCCCCCCCCCTAGGGTCACCCGGTCCCCTCCAGGACCCCCCAGGCCACCCCGTCCCCAGGGTCCCCCATGCCGGTGGCCACAGCTGGAGGTGACAGTGCCTCTTCTCTGCCCCGTGTCCCCCCCCCGTCTGTCCCTGTTGTCCCCACCCCTGTGTGCCTCCGTGCCCGGTGTCCCTGCTCCCCTCTGTCCCCTATCCCTGTCCCTGTGTCCCCATCCCATGTCCCCCACGTCCCCGTCCCCGTCCCTTATCCTCCCGTCCCTGTCCCCCATCCCCGGTCCCTTGTCCCTGTGTCTCCATCGCCTTGTCCCCATGTCCGTGTCCTGCCTCCCTGTGTCCCCATGTCCCCATCCCTCTGTCCTCATGTCCCTGTCCCCATCCCTCTGTCTCCCATCCCCATGTCCCCATCCCCACGTCCCTGTATCCCCCTGTTCCCATGTCCCCATGTCCCATGTCCCCATCCCCACGTCCCTGTGTCCCCCATCTCTGTATTCCCGTGTCCCCATGTCTGTCCTGCATCCCTGTGTCCCCATCTCCCTGTCCTCATGTCCCTGTCCCCATCCCTCTGTCCCCCATCCCCATGTCCCCATGTCTTGGTGTCCCATGTCCCTGTGTCCCCATCCCCATGTCCCTGCGTTCTCCATCCCTGTATCCCCCTGTCCCCATGTCTGTCCTGCATCCCCGTGTCCCCATCCCCATGTCCCCCTGTCCCCATGTCCCTGTATCCCCATGTCCCTGCGTCCCCCATCCCTGTGTCCCCCTGTCCCCCCGTATCCCCCCGTCCCCGTATCCCCATGTCCCCCATCCCTGTGTCCCCCTATCCCCCTGTATGCCCACGTCCCCATGTCCCCGTATCCCCCTGTCCCCGTGTCCCCCCGTCCCTGTATCCTGTATCCCCCCTCCCCTCGTGTCCCCCTGTCCCTGTATCCCATGTGCCATGTCCCCCATCCCTGTATCCTGTACCCTCCCTCCC
>NW_027445497.1:0-77593 GCF_035582795.1 Mycteria americana | reverse complement strand
TTCGCTGCCACACAGACATTCGCGCTCTGCTAAAGCATTGCTTCGTAATGGGGCAACACTCTGTATCTCTCTCTGGCAGAGCCCGGCTGCCAAATTGGAAACGTCCAGAGATTGCGCCCACAGGAAAGCTGCCAGCACTGAAAGCTCTAGCTGGTTTTCACTGTCCCTTGGAACTGCATTCGCTGCCACACAGACATTCGCGCTCTGCTAAAGCATTGCTTCGTAATGGGGCAACACTCTGTATCTCTCTCTGGCAGAGCCCGGCTGCCAAATTGGAAACGTCCAGAGATTGCGCCCACAGGAAAGCTGCCAGCACGGAAACCTCTAGCTGGTTTTCACTGTCCCTTGGAACTGCATTCGCTGCCACACAGACATTCGCGCTCTGCTAAAGCATTGCTTCGTAATGGGGCAACACTCTGTATCTCTCTCTGGCAGAGCCCGGCTGCCAAATTGGAAACGTCCAGACATTGCGCCCACAGGAAAGCTGCCAGCAGTGAAAGCTCTAGCTGGTTTTCACTGTCCCTTGGAACTGCATTCGCTGCCACACAGACATTCGCGCTCTGCTAAAGCATTGCTTCCTAATGGGGCAACACTCTGTATCTCTCTCTGGCAGAGCCCGGCTGCCAAATTGGAAACGTCCAGACATTGCGCCCACAGGAAAGCTGCCAGCACTGAAAGCTCTAGCTGGTTTTCACTGTCCCTTGGAACTGCATTCGCTGCCACACAGACATTCGCGCTCTGCTAAAGCATTGCTTCGTAATGGGGCAACACTCTGTATCTCTCTCTGGCAGAGCCCGGCTGCCAAATTGGAAACGTCCAGACATTGCGCCCACAGGAAAGCTGCCAGCACTGAAAGCTCTAGCTGGTTTTCACTGTCCCTTGGAACTGCATTCGCTGCCACACAGACATTCGCACTCTGCTAAAGCATTGCTTCCTAATGGGGCAACACTCTGTATCACTCTCTGGCAGAGCCCGGCTGCCAAATTGGAAACGTCCAGAGATTGCGCCCACAGGAAAGCTGCCAGCACTGAAAGCTCTAGCTGGTTTTCACTGTCCCTTGGAACTGCATTCGCTGCCACACAGACATTCGCGCTCTGCTAAAGCATTGCTTCGTAATGGGGCAACACTCTGTATCTCTCTCTGGCAGAGCCCGGCTGCCAAATTGGAAACGTCCAGAGATTGCGCCCACAGGAAAGCTGCCAGCACTGAAAGCTCTAGCTGGTTTTCACTGTCCCTTGGAACTGCATTCGCTGCCACACAGACATTCGCGCTCTGCTAAAGCATTGCTTCGTAATGGGGCAACACTCTGTATCTCTCTCTGGCAGAGCCCGGCTGCCAAATTGGAAACGTCCAGAGATTGCGCCCACAGGAAAGCTGCCAGCACTGAAAGCTCTAGCTGGTTTTCACTGTCCCTTGGAACTGCATTCGCTGCCACACAGACATTCGCGCTCTGCTAAAGCATTGCTTCGTAATGGGGCAACACTCTGTATCTCTCTCTGGCAGAGCCCGGCTGCCAAATTGGAAACGTCCAGAGATTGCGCCCACAGGAAAGCTGCCAGCACTGAAAGCTCTAGCTGGTTTTCACTGTCCCTTGGAACTGCATTCGCTGCCACACAGACATTCGCGCTCTGCTAAAGCATTGCTTCGTAATGGGGCAACACTCTGTATCTCTCTCTGGCAGAGCCCGGCTGCCAAATTGGAAACGTCCAGACATTGCGCCCACAGGAAAGCTGCCAGCACTGAAAGCTCTAGCTGGTTTTCACTGTCCCTTGGAACTGCATTCGCTGCCACACAGACATTCGCGCTCTGCTAAAGCATTGCTTCGTAATGGGGCAACACTCTGTATCTCTCTCTGGCAGAGCCCGGCTGCCAAATTGGAAACGTCCAGAGATTGCGCCCACAGGAAAGCTGCCAGCACTGAAAGCTCTAGCTGGTTTTCACTGTCCCTTGGAACTGCATTCGCTGCCACACAGACATTCGCGCTCTGCTAAAGCATTGCTTCGTAATGGGGCAACACTCTGTATCTCTCTCTGGCAGAGCCCGGCTGCCAAATTGGAAACGTCCAGACATTGCGCCCACAGGAAAGCTGCCAGCACTGAAAGCTCTAGCTGGTTTTCACTGTCCCTTGGAACTGCATTCGCTGCCACACAGACATTCGCGCTCTGCTAAAGCATTGCTTCGTAATGGGGCAACACTCTGTATCTCTCTCTGGCAGAGCCCGGCTGCCAAATTGGAAACGTCCAGACATTGCGCCCACAGGAAAGCTGCCAGCACTGAAAGCTCTAGCTGGTTTTCACTGTCCCTTGGAACTGCATTCGCTGCCACACAGACATTCGCGCTCTGCTAAAGCATTGCTTCGTAATGGGGCAACACTCTGTATCTCTCTCTGGCAGAGCCCGGCTGCCAAATTGGAAACGTCCAGAGATTGCGCCCACAGGAAAGCTGCCAGCACTGAAAGCTCTAGCTGGTTTTCACTGTCCCTTGGAACTGCATTCGCTGCCACACAGACATTCGCGCTCTGCTAAAGCATTGCTTCGTAATGGGGCAACACTCTGTATCTCTCTCTGGCAGAGCCCGGCTGCCAAATTGGAAACGTCCAGACATTGCGCCCACAGGAAAGCTGCCAGCACTGAAAGCTCTAGCTGGTTTTCACTGTCCCTTGGAACTGCATTCGCTGCCACACAGACACTCGCGCTCTGCTAAAGCATTGCTTCGTAATGGGGCAACACTCTGTATCTCTCTCTGGCAGAGCCCGGCTGCCAAATTGGAAACGTCCAGACATTGCGCCCACAGGAAAGCTGCCAGCACTGAAAGCTCTAGCTGGTTTTCACTGTCCCTTGGAACTGCATTCGCTGCCACACAGACATTCGCGCTCTGCTAAAGCATTGCTTCGTAATGGGGCAACACTCTGTATCTCTCTCTGGCAGAGCCCGGCTGCCAAATTGGAAACGTCCAGACATTGCGCCCACAGGAAAGCTGCCAGCACTGAAAGCTCTAGCTGGTTTTCACTGTCCCTTGGAACTGCATTCGCTGCCACACAGACATTCGCGCTCTGCTAAAGCATTGCTTCCTAATGGGGCAACACTCTGTATCTCTCTCTGGCAGAGCCCGGCTGCCAAATTGGAAACATCCAGACATTGCGCCCACAGGAAAGCTGCCAGCACTGAAAGCTCTAGCTGGTTTTCACTGTCCCTTGGAACTGCATTCGCTGCCACACAGACATTCGCGCTCTGCTAAAGCATTGCTTCGTAATGGGGCAACACTCTGTATCTCTCTCTGGCAGAGCCCGGCTGCCAAATTGGAAACGTCCAGAGATTGCGCCCACAGGAAAGCTGCCAGCACTGAAAGCTCTAGCTGGTTTTCACTGTCCCTTGGAACTGCATTCGCTGCCACACAGACATTCGCGCTCTGCTAAAGCATTGCTTCCTAATGGGGCAACACTCTCTATGACTTTCTCCCAGTGCCCGGCAGTGAAATTCGAAACGTCCAGACATTGCGCCCACAGGAAAGCTGCCAGCACTGAAAGCTGTAGCTGGTTTTCACTGTCCCTTGGAACTGCATTCGCTGCCACACAGACATTCGCGCTCTGCTAAAGCATTGCTTCCTAATGGGGCAACACTCTGTATCTCTCTCTGGCAGAGCCCGGCTGCCAAATTGGAAATGTCCAGACATTGCGCCCACAGGAAAGCTGCCAGCACTGAAAGCTCTAGCTGGTTTTCACTGTCCCTTGGAACTGCATTCGCTGCCACACAGACATTCGCGCTCTGCTAAAGCATTGCTTCCTAATGGGGCAACACTCTGTATCACTCTCTGGCAGAGCCCGGCTGCCAAATTGGAAACGTCCAGACATTGCGCCCACAGGAAAGCTGCCAGCACTGAAAGCTCTAGCTGGTTTTCACTGTCCCTTGGAACTGCATTCGCTGCCACACAGACATTCGCGCTCTGCTAAAGCATTGCTTCGTAATGGGGCAACACTCTGTATCTCTCTCTGGCAGAGCCCGGCTGCCAAATTGGAAACGTCCAGACATTGCGCCCACAGGAAAGCTGCCAGCACTGAAAGCTCTAGCTGGTTTTCACTGTCCCTTGGAACTGCATTCGCTGCCACACAGACATTCGCGCTCTGCTAAAGCATTGCTTCCTAATGGGGCAACACTCTCTATGACTTTCTCCCAGTGCCCGGCAGTGAAATTCGAAACGTCCAGACATTGCGCCCACAGGAAAGCTGCCAGCACTGAAAGCTGTAGCTGGTTTTCACTGTCCCTTGGAACTGCATTCGCTGCCACACAGACATTCGCGCTCTGCTAAAGCATTGCTTCGTAATGGGGCAACACTCTGTATCTCTCTCTGGCAGAGCCCGGCTGCCAAATTGGAAACGTCCAGACATTGCGCCCACAGGAAAGCTGCCAGCACTGAAAGCTCTAGCTGGTTTTCACTGTCCCTTGGAACTGCATTCGCTGCCACACAGACATTCGCGCTCTGCTAAAGCATTGCTTCCTAATGGGGCAACACTCTGTATCTCTCTCTGGCAGAGCCCGGCTGCCAAATTGGAAACGTCCAGAGATTGCGCCCACAGGAAAGCTGCCAGCACTGAAAGCTCTAGCTGGTTTTCACTGTCCCTTGGAACTGCATTCGCTGCCACACAGACATTCGCGCTCTGCTAAAACATTGCTTCGTAATGGGGCAACACTCTGTATCTCTCTCTGGCAGAGCCCGGCTGCCAAATTGGAAACGTCCAGAGATTGCGCCCACAGGAAAGCTGCCAGCACTGAAAGCTCTAGCTGGTTTTCACTGTCCCTTGGAACTGCATTCGCTGCCACACAGACATTCGCGCTCTGCTAAAGCATTGCTTCGTAATGGGGCAACACTCTGTATCTCTCTCTGGCAGAGCCCGGCTGCCAAATTGGAAACGTCCAGAGATTGCGCCCACAGGAAAGCTGCCAGCACGGAAAGCTCTAGCTGGTTTTCACTGTCCCTTGGAACTGCATTCGCTGCCACACAGACATTCGCGCTCTGCTAAAGCATTGCTTCGTAATGGGGCAACACTCTGTATCTCTCTCTGGCAGAGCCCGGCTGCCAAATTGGAAACGTCCAGAGATTGCGCCCACAGGAAAGCTGCCAGCACTGAAAGCTCTAGCTGGTTTTCACTGTCCCTTGGAACTGCATTCGCTGCCACACAGACATTCGCGCTCTGCTAAAGCATTGCTTCGTAATGGGGCAACACTCTGTATCTCTCTCTGGCAGAGCCCGGCTGCCAAATTGGAAACGTCCAGACATTGCGCCCACAGGAAAGCTGCCAGCACGGAAACCTCTAGCTGGTTTTCACTGTCCCTTGGAACTGCATTCGCTGCCACACAGACATTCGCGCTCTGCTAAAGCATTGCTTCGTAATGGGGCAACACTCTGTATCTCTCTCTGGCAGAGCCCGGCTGCCAAATTGGAAACGTCCAGACATTGCGCCCACAGGAAAGCTGCCAGCAGTGAAAGCTCTAGCTGGTTTTCACTGTCCCTTGGAACTGCATTCGCTGCCACACAGACATTCGCGCTCTGCTAAAGCATTGCTTCCTAATGGGGCAACACTCTGTATCTCTCTCTGGCAGAGCCCGGCTGCCAAATTGGAAACGTCCAGACATTGCGCCCACAGGAAAGCTGCCAGCACTGAAAGCTCTAGCTGGTTTTCACTGTCCCTTGGAACTGCATTCGCTGCCACACAGACATTCGCGCTCTGCTAAAGCATTGCTTCGTAATGGGGCAACACTCTGTATCTCTCTCTGGCAGAGCCCGGCTGCCAAATTGGAAACGTCCAGACATTGCGCCCACAGGAAAGCTGCCAGCACTGAAAGCTCTAGCTGGTTTTCACTGTCCCTTGGAACTGCATTCGCTGCCACACAGACATTCGCACTCTGCTAAAGCATTGCTTCCTAATGGGGCAACACTCTGTATCACTCTCTGGCAGAGCCCGGCTGCCAAATTGGAAACGTCCAGAGATTGCGCCCACAGGAAAGCTGCCAGCACTGAAAGCTCTAGCTGGTTTTCACTGTCCCTTGGAACTGCATTCGCTGCCACACAGACATTCGCGCTCTGCTAAAGCATTGCTTCGTAATGGGGCAACACTCTGTATCTCTCTCTGGCAGAGCCCGGCTGCCAAATTGGAAACGTCCAGAGATTGCGCCCACAGGAAAGCTGCCAGCACTGAAAGCTCTAGCTGGTTTTCACTGTCCCTTGGAACTGCATTCGCTGCCACACAGACATTCGCGCTCTGCTAAAGCATTGCTTCGTAATGGGGCAACACTCTGTATCTCTCTCTGGCAGAGCCCGGCTGCCAAATTGGAAACGTCCAGAGATTGCGCCCACAGGAAAGCTGCCAGCACTGAAAGCTCTAGCTGGTTTTCACTGTCCCTTGGAACTGCATTCGCTGCCACACAGACATTCGCGCTCTGCTAAAGCATTGCTTCGTAATGGGGCAACACTCTGTATCTCTCTCTGGCAGAGCCCGGCTGCCAAATTGGAAACGTCCAGAGATTGCGCCCACAGGAAAGCTGCCAGCACTGAAAGCTCTAGCTGGTTTTCACTGTCCCTTGGAACTGCATTCGCTGCCACACAGACATTCGCGCTCTGCTAAAGCATTGCTTCATAATGGGGCAACACTCTGTATCTCTCTCTGGCAGAGCCCGGCTGCCAAATTGGAAACGTCCAGACATTGCGCCCACAGGAAAGCTGCCAGCACTGAAAGCTCTAGCTGGTTTTCACTGTCCCTTGGAACTGCATTCGCTGCCACACAGACATTCGCGCTCTGCTAAAGCATTGCTTCGTAATGGGGCAACACTCTGTATCTCTCTCTGGCAGAGCCCGGCTGCCAAATTGGAAACGTCCAGAGATTGCGCCCACAGGAAAGCTGCCAGCACTGAAAGCTCTAGCTGGTTTTCACTGTCCCTTGGAACTGCATTCGCTGCCACACAGACACTCGCGCTCTGCTAAAGCATTGCTTCGTAATGGGGCAACACTCTGTATCTCTCTCTGGCAGAGCCCGGCTGCCAAATTGGAAACGTCCAGAGATTGCGCCCACAGGAAAGCTGCCAGCACTGAAAGCTCTAGCTGGTTTTCACTGTCCCTTGGAACTGCATTCGCTGCCACACAGACATTCGCGCTCTGCTAAAGCATTGCTTCGTAATGGGGCAACACTCTGTATCTCTGTCTGGCAGAGCCCGGCTGCCAAATTGGAAACGTCCAGAGATTGCGCCCACAGGAAAGCTGCCAGCACTGAAAGCTCTAGCTGGTTTTCACTGTCCCTTGGAACTGCATTCGCTGCCACACAGACATTCGCGCTCTGCTAAAGCATTGCTTCGTAATGGGGCAACACTCTGTATCTCTCTCTGGCAGAGCCCGGCTGCCAAATTGGAAACGTCCAGACATTGCGCCCACAGGAAAGCTGCCAGCACTGAAAGCTCTAGCTGGTTTTCACTGTCCCTTGGAACTGCATTCGCTGCCACACAGACATTCGCGCTCTGCTAAAGCATTGCTTCCTAATGGGGCAACACTCTGTATCTCTCTCTGGCAGAGCCCGGCTGCCAAATTGGAAACGTCCAGAGATTGCGCCCACAGGAAAGCTGCCAGCACTGAAAGCTCTAGCTGGTTTTCACTGTCCCTTGGAACTGCATTCGCTGCCACACAGACATTCGCACTCTGCTAAAGCATTGCTTCGTAATGGGGCAACACTCTGTATCTCTCTCTGGCAGAGCCCGGCTGCCAAATTGGAAACGTCCAGAGATTGCGCCCACAGGAAAGCTGCCAGCACTGAAAGCTCTAGCTGGTTTTCACTGTCCCTTGGAACTGCATTCGCTGCCACACAGACATTCGCGCTCTGCTAAAGCATTGCTTCGTAATGGGGCAACACTCTGTATCTCTCTCTGGCAGAGCCCGGCTGCCAAATTGGAAACGTCCAGAGATTGCGCCCACAGGAAAGCTGCCAGCACTGAAAGCTCTAGCTGGTTTTCACTGTCCCTTGGAACTGCATTCGCTGCCACACAGACATTCGCGCTCTGCTAAAGCATTGCTTTGTAATGGGGCAACACTCTGTATCTCTCTCTGGCAGAGCCCGGCTGCCAAATTGGAAACGTCCAGACATTGCGCCCACAGGAAAGCTGCCAGCACTGAAAGCTCTAGCTGGTTTTCACTGTCCCTTGGAACTGCATTCGCTGCCACACAGACATTCGCGCTCTGCTAAAGCATTGCTTCGTAATGGGGCAACACTCTGTATCTCTCTCTGGCAGAGCCCGGCTGCCAAATTGGAAACGTCCAGAGATTGCGCCCACAGGAAAGCTGCCAGCACTGAAAGCTCTAGCTGGTTTTCACTGTCCCTTGGAACTGCATTCGCTGCCACACAGACATTCGCGCTCTGCTAAAGCATTGCTTCGTAATGGGGCAACACTCTGTATCTCTCTCTGGCAGAGCCCGGCTGCCAAATTGGAAACGTCCAGAGATTGCGCCCACAGGAAAGCTGCCAGCACTGAAAGCTCTAGCTGGTTTTCACTGTCCCTTGGAACTGCATTCGCTGCCACACAGACATTCGCGCTCTGCTAAAGCATTGCTTCGTAATGGGGCAACACTCTGTATCTCTCTCTGGCAGAGCCCGGCTGCCAAATTGGAAACGTCCAGACATTGCGCCCACAGGAAAGCTGCCAGCACTGAAAGCTCTAGCTGGTTTTCACTGTCCCTTGGAACTGCATTCGCTGCCACACAGACATTCGCTCTCTGCTAAAGCATTGCTTCCTAATGGGGCAACACTCTGTATCTCTCTCTGGCAGAGCCCGGCTGCCAAATTGGAAACGTCCAGAGATTGCGCCCACAGGAAAGCTGCCAGCACTGAAAGCTCTAGCTGGTTTTCACTGTCCCTTGGAACTGCATTCGCTGCCACACAGACATTCGCGCTCTGCTAAAGCATTGCTTCGTAATGGGGCAACACTCTGTATCTCTCTCTGGCAGAGCCCGGCTGCCAAATTGGAAACGTCCAGAGATTGCGCCCACAGGAAAGCTGCCAGCACTGAAAGCTCTAGCTGGTTTTCACTGTCCCTTGGAACTGCATTCGCTGCCACACAGACATTCGCGCTCTGCTAAAGCATTGCTTCCTAATGGGGCAACACTCTGTATCTCTCTCTGGCAGAGCCCGGCTGCCAAATTGGAAACGTCCAGAGATTGCGCCCACAGGAAAGCTGCCAGCACTGAAAGCTCTAGCTGGTTTTCACTGTCCCTTGGAACTGCATTCGCTGCCACACAGACATTCGCGCTCTGCTAAAGCATTGCTTCCTAATGGGGCAACACTCTGTATCTCTCTCTGGCAGAGCCCGGCTGCCAAATTGGAAACGTCCAGAGATTGCGCCCACAGGAAAGCTGCCAGCACTGAAAGCTCTAGCTGGTTTTCACTGTCCCTTGGAACTGCATTCGCTGCCACACAGACACTCGCGCTCTGCTAAAGCATTGCTTCGTAATGGGGCAACACTCTGTATCTCTCTCTGGCAGAGCCCGGCTGCCAAATTGGAAACGTCCAGAGATTGCGCCCACAGGAAAGCTGCCAGCACTGAAAGCTCTAGCTGGTTTTCACTGTCCCTTGGAACTGCATTCGCTGCCACACAGACATTCGCGCTCTGCTAAAGCATTGCTTCGTAATGGGGCAACACTCTGTATCTCTGTCTGGCAGAGCCCGGCTGCCAAATTGGAAACGTCCAGAGATTGCGCCCACAGGAAAGCTGCCAGCACTGAAAGCTCTAGCTGGTTTTCACTGTCCCTTGGAACTGCATTCGCTGCCACACAGACATTCGCGCTCTGCTAAAGCATTGCTTCGTAATGGGGCAACACTCTGTATCTCTCTCTGGCAGAGCCCGGCTGCCAAATTGGAAACGTCCAGAGATTGCGCCCACAGGAAAGCTGCCAGCACTGAAAGCTCTAGCTGGTTTTCACTGTCCCTTGGAACTGCATTCGCTGCCACACAGACATTCGCGCTCTGCTAAAGCATTGCTTCGTAATGGGGCAACACTCTGTATCTCTCTCTGGCAGAGCCCGGCTGCCAAATTGGAAACGTCCAGAGATTGCGCCCACAGGAAAGCTGCCAGCACTGAAAGCTCTAGCTGGTTTTCACTGTCCCTTGGAACTGCATTCGCTGCCACACAGACATTCGCGCTCTGCTAAAGCATTGCTTCGTAATGGGGCAACACTCTGTATCTCTCTCTGGCAGAGCCCGGCTGCCAAATTGGAAACGTCCAGAGATTGCGCCCACAGGAAAGCTGCCAGCACTGAAAGCTCTAGCTGGTTTTCACTGTCCCTTGGAACTGCATTCGCTGCCACACAGACATTCGCGCTCTGCTAAAGCATTGCTTCGTAATGGGGCAACACTCTGTATCTCTCTCTGGCAGAGCCCGGCTGCCAAATTGGAAACGTCCAGAGATTGCGCCCACAGGAAAGCTGCCAGCACTGAAAGCTCTAGCTGGTTTTCACTGTCCCTTGGAACTGCATTCGCTGCCACACAGACATTCGCGCTCTGCTAAAGCATTGCTTCGTAATGGGGCAACACTCTGTATCTCTCTCTGGCAGAGCCCGGCAGTGAAATTGGAAACGTCCAGAGATTGCGCCCACAGGAAAGCTGCCAGCACTGAAAGCTCTAGCTGGTTTTCACTGTCCCTTGGAACTGCATTCGCTGCCACACAGACATTCGCGCTCTGCTAAAGCATTGCTTCCTAATGGGGCAACACTCTGTATCTCTCTCTGGCAGAGCCCGGCTGCCAAATTGGAAACGTCCAGAGATTGCGCCCACAGGAAAGCTGCCAGCACTGAAAGCTCTAGCTGGTTTTCACTGTCCCTTGGAACTGCATTCGCTGCCACACAGACATTCGCGCTCTGCTAAAGCATTGCTTCGTAATGGGGCAACACTCTGTATCTCTCTCTGGCAGAGCCCGGCTGCCAAATTGGAAACGTCCAGAGATTGCGCCCACAGGAAAGCTGCCAGCACTGAAAGCTCTAGCTGGTTTTCACTGTCCCTTGGAACTGCATTCGCTGCCACACAGACATTCGCGCTCTGCTAAAGCATTGCTTCGTAATGGGGCAACACTCTGTATCTCTCTCTGGCAGAGCCCGGCTGCCAAATTGGAAACGTCCAGAGATTGCGCCCACAGGAAAGCTGCCAGCACTGAAAGCTCTAGCTGGTTTTCACTGTCCCTTGGAACTGCATTCGCTGCCACACAGACATTCGCGCTCTGCTAAAGCATTGCTTCCTAATGGGGCAACACTCTGTATCTCTCTCTGGCAGAGCCCGGCTGCCAAATTGGAAACGTCCAGAGATTGCGCCCACAGGAAAGCTGCCAGCACTGAAAGCTCTAGCTGGTTTTCACTGTCCCTTGGAACTGCATTCGCTGCCACACAGACATTCGCGCTCTGCTAAAGCATTGCTTCCTAATGGGGCAACACTCTGTATCTCTCTCTGGCAGAGCCCGGCTGCCAAATTGGAAACGTCCAGACATTGCGCCCACAGGAAAGCTGCCAGCACTGAAAGCTCTAGCTGGTTTTCACTGTCCCTTGGAACTGCATTCGCTGCCACACAGACATTCGCGCTCTGCTAAAGCATTGCTTCCTAATGGGGCAACACTCTGTATCTCTCTCTGGCAGAGCCCGGCTGCCAAATTGGAAACGTCCAGACATTGCGCCCACAGGAAAGCTGCCAGCACTGAAAGCTCTAGCTGGTTTTCACTGTCCCTTGGAACTGCATTCGCTGCCACACAGACATTCGCGCTCTGCTAAAGCATTGCTTCGTAATGGGGCAACACTCTGTATCTCTCTCTGGCAGAGCCCGGCTGCCAAATTGGAAACGTCCAGACATTGCGCCCACAGGAAAGCTGCCAGCACTGAAAGCTCTAGCTGGTTTTCACTGTCCCTTGGAACTGCATTCGCTGCCACACAGACACTCGCGCTCTGCTAAAGCATTGCTTCGTAATGGGGCAACACTCTGTATCTCTCTCTGGCAGAGCCCGGCTGCCAAATTGGAAACGTCCAGACATTGCGCCCACAGGAAAGCTGCCAGCACTGAAAGCTCTAGCTGGTTTTCACTGTCCCTTGGAACTGCATTCGCTGCCACACAGACATTCGCGCTCTGCTAAAGCATTGCTTCGTAATGGGGCAACACTCTGTATCTCTCTCTGGCAGAGCCCGGCTGCCAAATTGGAAACGTCCAGAGATTGCGCCCACAGGAAAGCTGCCAGCACTGAAAGCTCTAGCTGGTTTTCACTGTCCCTTGGAACTGCATTCGCTGCCACACAGACATTCGCGCTCTGCTAAAGCATTGCTTCCTAATGGGGCAACACTCTGTATCACTCTCTGGCAGAGCCCGGCTGCCAAATTGGAAACGTCCAGAGATTGCGCCCACAGGAAAGCTGCCAGCACTGAAAGCTCTAGCTGGTTTTCACTGTCCCTTGGAACTGCATTCGCTGCCACACAGACATTCGCGCTCTGCTAAAGCATTGCTTCCTAATGGGGCAACACTCTCTATGACTTTCTCCCAGTGCCCGGCAGTGAAATTCGAAACGTCCAGACATTGCGCCCACAGGAAAGCTGCCAGCACTGAAAGCTCTAGCTGGTTTTCACTGTCCCTTGGAACTGCATTCGCTGCCACACAGACATTCGCGCTCTGCTAAAGCATTGCTTCCTAATGGGGCAACACTCTGTATCTCTCTCTGGCAGAGCCCGGCTGCCAAATTGGAAACGTCCAGACATTGCGCCCACAGGAAAGCTGCCAGCACTGAAAGCTCTAGCTGGTTTTCACTGTCCCTTGGAACTGCATTCGCTGCCACACAGACATTCGCGCTCTGCTAAAGCATTGCTTCCTAATGGGGCAACACTCTGTATCTCTCTCTGGCAGAGCCCGGCTGCCAAATTGGAAACGTCCAGACATTGCGCCCACAGGAAAGCTGCCAGCACTGAAAGCTCTAGCTGGTTTTCACTGTCCCTTGGAACTGCATTCGCTGCCACACAGACATTCGCGCTCTGCTAAAGCATTGCTTCGTAATGGGGCAACACTCTGTATCTCTCTCTGGCAGAGCCCGGCTGCCAAATTGGAAACGTCCAGAGATTGCGCCCACAGGAAAGCTGCCAGCACTGAAAGCTCTAGCTGGTTTTCACTGTCCCTTGGAACTGCATTCGCTGCCACACAGACATTCGCGCTCTGCTAAAGCATTGCTTCCTAATGGGGCAACACTCTGTATCACTCTCTGGCAGAGCCCGGCTGCCAAATTGGAAACGTCCAGATATTGCGCCCACAGGAAAGCTGCCAGCACTGAAAGCTCTAGCTGGTTTTCACTGTCCCTTGGAACTGCATTCGCTGCCACACAGACATTCGCGCTCTGCTAAAGCATTGCTTCCTAATGGGGCAACACTCTCTATGACTTTCTCCCAGTGCCCGGCAGTGAAATTCGAAACGTCCAGACATTGCGCCCACAGGAAAGCTGCCAGCACTGAAAGCTCTAGCTGGTTTTCACTGTCCCTTGGAACTGCATTCGCTGCCACACAGACATTCGCGCTCTGCTAAAGCATTGCTTCCTAATGGGGCAACACTCTGTATCTCTCTCTGGCAGAGCCCGGCTGCCAAATTGGAAACGTCCAGACATTGCGCCCACAGGAAAGCTGCCAGCACTGAAAGCTCTAGCTGGTTTTCACTGTCCCTTGGAACTGCATTCGCTGCCACACAGACATTCGCGCTCTGCTAAAGCATTGCTTCCTAATGGGGCAACACTCTGTATCTCTCTCTGGCAGAGCCCGGCTGCCAAATTGGAAACGTCCAGACATTGCGCCCACAGGAAAGCTGCCAGCACTGAAAGCTCTAGCTGGTTTTCACTGTCCCTTGGAACTGCATTCGCTGCCACACAGACATTCGCGCTCTGCTAAAGCATTGCTTCGTAATGGGGCAACACTCTGTATCTCTCTCTGGCAGAGCCCGGCTGCCAAATTGGAAACGTCCAGAGATTGCGCCCACAGGAAAGCTGCCAGCACTGAAACCTCTAGCTGGTTTTCACTGTCCCTTGGAACTGCATTCGCTGCCACACAGACATTCGCGCTCTGCTAAAGCATTGCTTCGTAATGGGGCAACACTCTGTATCTCTCTCTGGCAGAGCCCGGCTGCCAAATTGGAAACGTCCAGAGATTGCGCCCACAGGAAAGCTGCCAGCACTGAAAGCTCTAGCTGGTTTTCACTGTCCCTTGGAACTGCATTCGCTGCCACACAGACATTCGCGCTCTGCTAAAGCATTGCTTCCTAATGGGGCAACACTCTGTATCTCTCTCTGGCAGAGCCCGGCTGCCAAATTGGAAACGTCCAGAGATTGCGCCCACAGGAAAGCTGCCAGCACTGAAAGCTCTAGCTGGTTTTCACTGTCCCTTGGAACTGCATTCGCTGCCACACAGACATTCGCGCTCTGCTAAAGCATTGCTTCGTAATGGGGCAACACTCTGTATCTCTCTCTGGCAGAGCCCGGCTGCCAAATTGGAAACGTCCAGAGATTGCGCCCACAGGAAAGCTGCCAGCACTGAAAGCTCTAGCTGGTTTTCACTGTCCCTTGGAACTGCATTCGCTGCCACACAGACATTCGCGCTCTGCTAAAGCATTGCTTCCTAATGGGGCAACACTCTGTATCTCTCTCTGGCAGAGCCCGGCTGCCAAATTGGAAACGTCCAGACATTGCGCCCACAGGAAAGCTGCCAGCACTGAAAGCTCTAGCTGGTTTTCACTGTCCCTTGGAACTGCATTCGCTGCCACACAGACATTCGCGCTCTGCTAAAGCATTGCTTCCTAATGGGGCAACACTCTGTATCTCTCTCTGGCAGAGCCCGGCTGCCAAATTGGAAACGTCCAGAGATTGCGCCCACAGGAAAGCTGCCAGCACTGAAAGCTCTAGCTGGTTTTCACTGTCCCTTGGAACTGCATTCGCTGCCACACAGACATTCGCGCTCTGCTAAAGCATTGCTTCGTAATGGGGCAACACTCTGTATCTCTCTCTGGCAGAGCCCGGCTGCCAAATTGGAAACGTCCAGACATTGCGCCCACAGGAAAGCTGCCAGCACTGAAAGCTCTAGCTGGTTTTCACTGTCCCTTGGAACTGCATTCGCTGCCACACAGACATTCGCGCTCTGCTAAAGCATTGCTTCGTAATGGGGCAACACTCTGTATCTCTCTCTGGCAGAGCCTGGCTGCCAAATTGGAAACGTCCAGAGATTGCGCCCACAGGAAAGCTGCCAGCACTGAAAGCTCTAGCTGGTTTTCACTGTCCCTTGGAACTGCATTCGCTGCCACACAGACATTCGCGCTCTGCTAAAGCATTGCTTCGTAATGGGGCAACACTCTGTATCTCTCTCTGGCAGAGCCCGGCTGCCAAATTGGAAACGTCCAGAGATTGCGCCCACAGGAAAGCTGCCAGCACTGAAAGCTCTAGCTGGTTTTCACTGTCCCTTGGAACTGCATTCGCTGCCACACAGACATTCGCGCTCTGCTAAAGCATTGCTTCGTAATGGGGCAACACTCTGTATCTCTCTCTGGCAGAGCCCGGCTGCCAAATTGGAAACGTCCAGAGATTGCGCCCACAGGAAAGCTGCCAGCACTGAAAGCTCTAGCTGGTTTTCACTGTCCCTTGGAACTGCATTCGCTGCCACACAGACATTCGCGCTCTGCTAAAGCATTGCTTCCTAATGGGGCAACACTCTGTATCTCTCTCTGGCAGAGCCCGGCTGCCAAATTGGAAACGTCCAGAGATTGCGCCCACAGGAAAGCTGCCAGCACTGAAAGCTCTAGCTGGTTTTCACTGTCCCTTGGAACTGCATTCGCTGCCACACAGACATTCGCGCTCTGCTAAAGCATTGCTTCCTAATGGGGCAACACTCTGTATCTCTCTCTGGCAGAGCCCGGCTGCCAAATTGGAAACGTCCAGAGATTGCGCCCACAGGAAAGCTGCCAGCACTGAAAGCTCTAGCTGGTTTTCACTGTCCCTTGGAACTGCATTCGCTGCCACACAGACATTCGCTCTCTGCTAAAGCATTGCTTCCTAATGGGGCAACACTCTGTATCTCTCTCTGGCAGAGCCCGGCTGCCAAATTGGAAACGTCCAGAGATTGCGCCCACAGGAAAGCTGCCAGCACTGAAAGCTCTAGCTGGTTTTCACTGTCCCTTGGAACTGCATTCGCTGCCACACAGACATTCGCGCTCTGCTAAAGCATTGCTTCGTAATGGGGCAACACTCTGTATCTCTCTCTGGCAGAGCCCGGCTGCCAAATTGGAAACGTCCAGAGATTGCGCCCACAGGAAAGCTGCCAGCACTGAAAGCTCTAGCTGGTTTTCACTGTCCCTTGGAACTGCATTCGCTGCCACACAGACATTCGCGCTCTGCTAAAGCATTGCTTCCTAATGGGGCAACACTCTGTATCTCTCTCTGGCAGAGCCCGGCTGCCAAATTGGAAACGTCCAGAGATTGCGCCCACAGGAAAGCTGCCAGCACTGAAAGCTCTAGCTGGTTTTCACTGTCCCTTGGAACTGCATTCGCTGCCACACAGACATTCGCGCTCTGCTAAAGCATTGCTTCCTAATGGGGCAACACTCTGTATCTCTCTCTGGCAGAGCCCGGCTGCCAAATTGGAAACGTCCAGACATTGCGCCCACAGGAAAGCTGCCAGCACTGAAAGCTCTAGCTGGTTTTCACTGTCCCTTGGAACTGCATTCGCTGCCACACAGACACTCGCGCTCTGCTAAAGCATTGCTTCCTAATGGGGCAACACTCTGTATCTCTCTCTGGCAGAGCCCGGCTGCCAAATTGGAAACGTCCAGACATTGCGCCCACAGGAAAGCTGCCAGCACTGAAAGCTCTAGCTGGTTTTCACTGTCCCTTGGAACTGCATTCGCTGCCACACAGACATTCGCGCTCTGCTAAAGCATTGCTTCGTAATGGGGCAACACTCTGTATCTCTCTCTGGCAGAGCCCGGCTGCCAAATTGGAAACGTCCAGACATTGCGCCCACAGGAAAGCTGCCAGCACTGAAAGCTCTAGCTGGTTTTCACTGTCCCTTGGAACTGCATTCGCTGCCACACAGACACTCGCGCTCTGCTAAAGCATTGCTTCGTAATGGGGCAACACTCTGTATCTCTCTCTGGCAGAGCCCGGCTGCCAAATTGGAAACGTCCAGACATTGCGCCCACAGGAAAGCTGCCAGCACTGAAAGCTCTAGCTGGTTTTCACTGTCCCTTGGAACTGCATTCGCTGCCACACAGACATTCGCGCTCTGCTAAAGCATTGCTTCGTAATGGGGCAACACTCTGTATCTCTCTCTGGCAGAGCCCGGCTGCCAAATTGGAAACGTCCAGAGATTGCGCCCACAGGAAAGCTGCCAGCACTGAAAGCTCTAGCTGGTTTTCACTGTCCCTTGGAACTGCATTCGCTGCCACACAGACATTCGCGCTCTGCTAAAGCATTGCTTCCTAATGGGGCAACACTCTCTATGACTTTCTCCCAGTGCCCGGCAGTGAAATTCGAAACGTCCAGACATTGCGCCCACAGGAAAGCTGCCAGCACTGAAAGCTGTAGCTGGTTTTCACTGTCCCTTGGAACTGCATTCGCTGCCACACAGACATTCGCGCTCTGCTAAAGCATTGCTTCCTAATGGGGCAACACTCTGTATCTCTCTCTGGCAGAGCCCGGCTGCCAAATTGGAAATGTCCAGACATTGCGCCCACAGGAAAGCTGCCAGCACTGAAAGCTCTAGCTGGTTTTCACTGTCCCTTGGAACTGCATTCGCTGCCACACAGACATTCGCGCTCTGCTAAAGCATTGCTTCCTAATGGGGCAACACTCTGTATCACTCTCTGGCAGAGCCCGGCTGCCAAATTGGAAACGTCCAGACATTGCGCCCACAGGAAAGCTGCCAGCACTGAAAGCTCTAGCTGGTTTTCACTGTCCCTTGGAACTGCATTCGCTGCCACACAGACATTCGCGCTCTGCTAAAGCATTGCTTCGTAATGGGGCAACACTCTGTATCTCTCTCTGGCAGAGCCCGGCTGCCAAATTGGAAACGTCCAGACATTGCGCCCACAGGAAAGCTGCCAGCACTGAAAGCTCTAGCTGGTTTTCACTGTCCCTTGGAACTGCATTCGCTGCCACACAGACATTCGCGCTCTGCTAAAGCATTGCTTCCTAATGGGGCAACACTCTCTATGACTTTCTCCCAGTGCCCGGCAGTGAAATTCGAAACGTCCAGACATTGCGCCCACAGGAAAGCTGCCAGCACTGAAAGCTGTAGCTGGTTTTCACTGTCCCTTGGAACTGCATTCGCTGCCACACAGACATTCGCGCTCTGCTAAAGCATTGCTTCGTAATGGGGCAACACTCTGTATCTCTCTCTGGCAGAGCCCGGCTGCCAAATTGGAAACGTCCAGACATTGCGCCCACAGGAAAGCTGCCAGCACTGAAAGCTCTAGCTGGTTTTCACTGTCCCTTGGAACTGCATTCGCTGCCACACAGACATTCGCGCTCTGCTAAAGCATTGCTTCCTAATGGGGCAACACTCTGTATCTCTCTCTGGCAGAGCCCGGCTGCCAAATTGGAAACGTCCAGAGATTGCGCCCACAGGAAAGCTGCCAGCACTGAAAGCTCTAGCTGGTTTTCACTGTCCCTTGGAACTGCATTCGCTGCCACACAGACATTCGCGCTCTGCTAAAACATTGCTTCGTAATGGGGCAACACTCTGTATCTCTCTCTGGCAGAGCCCGGCTGCCAAATTGGAAACGTCCAGAGATTGCGCCCACAGGAAAGCTGCCAGCACTGAAAGCTCTAGCTGGTTTTCACTGTCCCTTGGAACTGCATTCGCTGCCACACAGACATTCGCGCTCTGCTAAAGCATTGCTTCGTAATGGGGCAACACTCTGTATCTCTCTCTGGCAGAGCCCGGCTGCCAAATTGGAAACGTCCAGAGATTGCGCCCACAGGAAAGCTGCCAGCACGGAAAGCTCTAGCTGGTTTTCACTGTCCCTTGGAACTGCATTCGCTGCCACACAGACATTCGCGCTCTGCTAAAGCATTGCTTCGTAATGGGGCAACACTCTGTATCTCTCTCTGGCAGAGCCCGGCTGCCAAATTGGAAACGTCCAGAGATTGCGCCCACAGGAAAGCTGCCAGCACTGAAAGCTCTAGCTGGTTTTCACTGTCCCTTGGAACTGCATTCGCTGCCACACAGACATTCGCGCTCTGCTAAAGCATTGCTTCGTAATGGGGCAACACTCTGTATCTCTCTCTGGCAGAGCCCGGCTGCCAAATTGGAAACGTCCAGACATTGCGCCCACAGGAAAGCTGCCAGCACGGAAACCTCTAGCTGGTTTTCACTGTCCCTTGGAACTGCATTCGCTGCCACACAGACATTCGCGCTCTGCTAAAGCATTGCTTCGTAATGGGGCAACACTCTGTATCTCTCTCTGGCAGAGCCCGGCTGCCAAATTGGAAACGTCCAGACATTGCGCCCACAGGAAAGCTGCCAGCAGTGAAAGCTCTAGCTGGTTTTCACTGTCCCTTGGAACTGCATTCGCTGCCACACAGACATTCGCGCTCTGCTAAAGCATTGCTTCCTAATGGGGCAACACTCTGTATCTCTCTCTGGCAGAGCCCGGCTGCCAAATTGGAAACGTCCAGACATTGCGCCCACAGGAAAGCTGCCAGCACTGAAAGCTCTAGCTGGTTTTCACTGTCCCTTGGAACTGCATTCGCTGCCACACAGACATTCGCGCTCTGCTAAAGCATTGCTTCGTAATGGGGCAACACTCTGTATCTCTCTCTGGCAGAGCCCGGCTGCCAAATTGGAAACGTCCAGACATTGCGCCCACAGGAAAGCTGCCAGCACTGAAAGCTCTAGCTGGTTTTCACTGTCCCTTGGAACTGCATTCGCTGCCACACAGACATTCGCACTCTGCTAAAGCATTGCTTCCTAATGGGGCAACACTCTGTATCACTCTCTGGCAGAGCCCGGCTGCCAAATTGGAAACGTCCAGAGATTGCGCCCACAGGAAAGCTGCCAGCACTGAAAGCTCTAGCTGGTTTTCACTGTCCCTTGGAACTGCATTCGCTGCCACACAGACATTCGCGCTCTGCTAAAGCATTGCTTCGTAATGGGGCAACACTCTGTATCTCTCTCTGGCAGAGCCCGGCTGCCAAATTGGAAACGTCCAGAGATTGCGCCCACAGGAAAGCTGCCAGCACTGAAAGCTCTAGCTGGTTTTCACTGTCCCTTGGAACTGCATTCGCTGCCACACAGACATTCGCGCTCTGCTAAAGCATTGCTTCGTAATGGGGCAACACTCTGTATCTCTCTCTGGCAGAGCCCGGCTGCCAAATTGGAAACGTCCAGAGATTGCGCCCACAGGAAAGCTGCCAGCACTGAAAGCTCTAGCTGGTTTTCACTGTCCCTTGGAACTGCATTCGCTGCCACACAGACATTCGCGCTCTGCTAAAGCATTGCTTCCTAATGGGGCAACACTCTGTATCTCTCTCTGGCAGAGCCCGGCTGCCAAATTGGAAACGTCCAGAGATTGCGCCCACAGGAAAGCTGCCAGCACTGAAAGCTCTAGCTGGTTTTCACTGTCCCTTGGAACTGCATTCGCTGCCACACAGACATTCGCGCTCTGCTAAAGCATTGCTTCATAATGGGGCAACACTCTGTATCTCTCTCTGGCAGAGCCCGGCTGCCAAATTGGAAACGTCCAGACATTGCGCCCACAGGAAAGCTGCCAGCACTGAAAGCTCTAGCTGGTTTTCACTGTCCCTTGGAACTGCATTCGCTGCCACACAGACATTCGCGCTCTGCTAAAGCATTGCTTCGTAATGGGGCAACACTCTGTATCTCTCTCTGGCAGAGCCCGGCTGCCAAATTGGAAACGTCCAGAGATTGCGCCCACAGGAAAGCTGCCAGCACTGAAAGCTCTAGCTGGTTTTCACTGTCCCTTGGAACTGCATTCGCTGCCACACAGACACTCGCGCTCTGCTAAAGCATTGCTTCGTAATGGGGCAACACTCTGTATCTCTCTCTGGCAGAGCCCGGCTGCCAAATTGGAAACGTCCAGAGATTGCGCCCACAGGAAAGCTGCCAGCACTGAAAGCTCTAGCTGGTTTTCACTGTCCCTTGGAACTGCATTCGCTGCCACACAGACATTCGCGCTCTGCTAAAGCATTGCTTCGTAATGGGGCAACACTCTGTATCTCTGTCTGGCAGAGCCCGGCTGCCAAATTGGAAACGTCCAGAGATTGCGCCCACAGGAAAGCTGCCAGCACTGAAAGCTCTAGCTGGTTTTCACTGTCCCTTGGAACTGCATTCGCTGCCACACAGACATTCGCGCTCTGCTAAAGCATTGCTTCGTAATGGGGCAACACTCTGTATCTCTCTCTGGCAGAGCCCGGCTGCCAAATTGGAAACGTCCAGACATTGCGCCCACAGGAAAGCTGCCAGCACTGAAAGCTCTAGCTGGTTTTCACTGTCCCTTGGAACTGCATTCGCTGCCACACAGACATTCGCGCTCTGCTAAAGCATTGCTTCCTAATGGGGCAACACTCTGTATCTCTCTCTGGCAGAGCCCGGCTGCCAAATTGGAAACGTCCAGAGATTGCGCCCACAGGAAAGCTGCCAGCACTGAAAGCTCTAGCTGGTTTTCACTGTCCCTTGGAACTGCATTCGCTGCCACACAGACATTCGCACTCTGCTAAAGCATTGCTTCGTAATGGGGCAACACTCTGTATCTCTCTCTGGCAGAGCCCGGCTGCCAAATTGGAAACGTCCAGAGATTGCGCCCACAGGAAAGCTGCCAGCACTGAAAGCTCTAGCTGGTTTTCACTGTCCCTTGGAACTGCATTCGCTGCCACACAGACATTCGCGCTCTGCTAAAGCATTGCTTCGTAATGGGGCAACACTCTGTATCTCTCTCTGGCAGAGCCCGGCTGCCAAATTGGAAACGTCCAGAGATTGCGCCCACAGGAAAGCTGCCAGCACTGAAAGCTCTAGCTGGTTTTCACTGTCCCTTGGAACTGCATTCGCTGCCACACAGACATTCGCGCTCTGCTAAAGCATTGCTTTGTAATGGGGCAACACTCTGTATCTCTCTCTGGCAGAGCCCGGCTGCCAAATTGGAAACGTCCAGACATTGCGCCCACAGGAAAGCTGCCAGCACTGAAAGCTCTAGCTGGTTTTCACTGTCCCTTGGAACTGCATTCGCTGCCACACAGACATTCGCGCTCTGCTAAAGCATTGCTTCGTAATGGGGCAACACTCTGTATCTCTCTCTGGCAGAGCCCGGCTGCCAAATTGGAAACGTCCAGAGATTGCGCCCACAGGAAAGCTGCCAGCACTGAAAGCTCTAGCTGGTTTTCACTGTCCCTTGGAACTGCATTCGCTGCCACACAGACATTCGCGCTCTGCTAAAGCATTGCTTCGTAATGGGGCAACACTCTGTATCTCTCTCTGGCAGAGCCCGGCTGCCAAATTGGAAACGTCCAGAGATTGCGCCCACAGGAAAGCTGCCAGCACTGAAAGCTCTAGCTGGTTTTCACTGTCCCTTGGAACTGCATTCGCTGCCACACAGACATTCGCGCTCTGCTAAAGCATTGCTTCGTAATGGGGCAACACTCTGTATCTCTCTCTGGCAGAGCCCGGCTGCCAAATTGGAAACGTCCAGACATTGCGCCCACAGGAAAGCTGCCAGCACTGAAAGCTCTAGCTGGTTTTCACTGTCCCTTGGAACTGCATTCGCTGCCACACAGACATTCGCTCTCTGCTAAAGCATTGCTTCCTAATGGGGCAACACTCTGTATCTCTCTCTGGCAGAGCCCGGCTGCCAAATTGGAAACGTCCAGAGATTGCGCCCACAGGAAAGCTGCCAGCACTGAAAGCTCTAGCTGGTTTTCACTGTCCCTTGGAACTGCATTCGCTGCCACACAGACATTCGCGCTCTGCTAAAGCATTGCTTCGTAATGGGGCAACACTCTGTATCTCTCTCTGGCAGAGCCCGGCTGCCAAATTGGAAACGTCCAGAGATTGCGCCCACAGGAAAGCTGCCAGCACTGAAAGCTCTAGCTGGTTTTCACTGTCCCTTGGAACTGCATTCGCTGCCACACAGACATTCGCGCTCTGCTAAAGCATTGCTTCCTAATGGGGCAACACTCTGTATCTCTCTCTGGCAGAGCCCGGCTGCCAAATTGGAAACGTCCAGAGATTGCGCCCACAGGAAAGCTGCCAGCACTGAAAGCTCTAGCTGGTTTTCACTGTCCCTTGGAACTGCATTCGCTGCCACACAGACATTCGCGCTCTGCTAAAGCATTGCTTCCTAATGGGGCAACACTCTGTATCTCTCTCTGGCAGAGCCCGGCTGCCAAATTGGAAACGTCCAGAGATTGCGCCCACAGGAAAGCTGCCAGCACTGAAAGCTCTAGCTGGTTTTCACTGTCCCTTGGAACTGCATTCGCTGCCACACAGACACTCGCGCTCTGCTAAAGCATTGCTTCGTAATGGGGCAACACTCTGTATCTCTCTCTGGCAGAGCCCGGCTGCCAAATTGGAAACGTCCAGAGATTGCGCCCACAGGAAAGCTGCCAGCACTGAAAGCTCTAGCTGGTTTTCACTGTCCCTTGGAACTGCATTCGCTGCCACACAGACATTCGCGCTCTGCTAAAGCATTGCTTCGTAATGGGGCAACACTCTGTATCTCTGTCTGGCAGAGCCCGGCTGCCAAATTGGAAACGTCCAGAGATTGCGCCCACAGGAAAGCTGCCAGCACTGAAAGCTCTAGCTGGTTTTCACTGTCCCTTGGAACTGCATTCGCTGCCACACAGACATTCGCGCTCTGCTAAAGCATTGCTTCGTAATGGGGCAACACTCTGTATCTCTCTCTGGCAGAGCCCGGCTGCCAAATTGGAAACGTCCAGAGATTGCGCCCACAGGAAAGCTGCCAGCACTGAAAGCTCTAGCTGGTTTTCACTGTCCCTTGGAACTGCATTCGCTGCCACACAGACATTCGCGCTCTGCTAAAGCATTGCTTCGTAATGGGGCAACACTCTGTATCTCTCTCTGGCAGAGCCCGGCTGCCAAATTGGAAACGTCCAGAGATTGCGCCCACAGGAAAGCTGCCAGCACTGAAAGCTCTAGCTGGTTTTCACTGTCCCTTGGAACTGCATTCGCTGCCACACAGACATTCGCGCTCTGCTAAAGCATTGCTTCGTAATGGGGCAACACTCTGTATCTCTCTCTGGCAGAGCCCGGCTGCCAAATTGGAAACGTCCAGAGATTGCGCCCACAGGAAAGCTGCCAGCACTGAAAGCTCTAGCTGGTTTTCACTGTCCCTTGGAACTGCATTCGCTGCCACACAGACATTCGCGCTCTGCTAAAGCATTGCTTCGTAATGGGGCAACACTCTGTATCTCTCTCTGGCAGAGCCCGGCTGCCAAATTGGAAACGTCCAGAGATTGCGCCCACAGGAAAGCTGCCAGCACTGAAAGCTCTAGCTGGTTTTCACTGTCCCTTGGAACTGCATTCGCTGCCACACAGACATTCGCGCTCTGCTAAAGCATTGCTTCGTAATGGGGCAACACTCTGTATCTCTCTCTGGCAGAGCCCGGCAGTGAAATTGGAAACGTCCAGAGATTGCGCCCACAGGAAAGCTGCCAGCACTGAAAGCTCTAGCTGGTTTTCACTGTCCCTTGGAACTGCATTCGCTGCCACACAGACATTCGCGCTCTGCTAAAGCATTGCTTCCTAATGGGGCAACACTCTGTATCTCTCTCTGGCAGAGCCCGGCTGCCAAATTGGAAACGTCCAGAGATTGCGCCCACAGGAAAGCTGCCAGCACTGAAAGCTCTAGCTGGTTTTCACTGTCCCTTGGAACTGCATTCGCTGCCACACAGACATTCGCGCTCTGCTAAAGCATTGCTTCGTAATGGGGCAACACTCTGTATCTCTCTCTGGCAGAGCCCGGCTGCCAAATTGGAAACGTCCAGAGATTGCGCCCACAGGAAAGCTGCCAGCACTGAAAGCTCTAGCTGGTTTTCACTGTCCCTTGGAACTGCATTCGCTGCCACACAGACATTCGCGCTCTGCTAAAGCATTGCTTCCTAATGGGGCAACACTCTGTATCTCTCTCTGGCAGAGCCCGGCTGCCAAATTGGAAACGTCCAGAGATTGCGCCCACAGGAAAGCTGCCAGCACTGAAAGCTCTAGCTGGTTTTCACTGTCCCTTGGAACTGCATTCGCTGCCACACAGACATTCGCGCTCTGCTAAAGCATTGCTTCCTAATGGGGCAACACTCTGTATCTCTCTCTGGCAGAGCCCGGCTGCCAAATTGGAAACGTCCAGAGATTGCGCCCACAGGAAAGCTGCCAGCACTGAAAGCTCTAGCTGGTTTTCACTGTCCCTTGGAACTGCATTCGCTGCCACACAGACATTCGCGCTCTGCTAAAGCATTGCTTCCTAATGGGGCAACACTCTGTATCTCTCTCTGGCAGAGCCCGGCTGCCAAATTGGAAACGTCCAGACATTGCGCCCACAGGAAAGCTGCCAGCACTGAAAGCTCTAGCTGGTTTTCACTGTCCCTTGGAACTGCATTCGCTGCCACACAGACATTCGCGCTCTGCTAAAGCATTGCTTCCTAATGGGGCAACACTCTGTATCTCTCTCTGGCAGAGCCCGGCTGCCAAATTGGAAACGTCCAGACATTGCGCCCACAGGAAAGCTGCCAGCACTGAAAGCTCTAGCTGGTTTTCACTGTCCCTTGGAACTGCATTCGCTGCCACACAGACATTCGCGCTCTGCTAAAGCATTGCTTCGTAATGGGGCAACACTCTGTATCTCTCTCTGGCAGAGCCCGGCTGCCAAATTGGAAACGTCCAGACATTGCGCCCACAGGAAAGCTGCCAGCACTGAAAGCTCTAGCTGGTTTTCACTGTCCCTTGGAACTGCATTCGCTGCCACACAGACACTCGCGCTCTGCTAAAGCATTGCTTCGTAATGGGGCAACACTCTGTATCTCTCTCTGGCAGAGCCCGGCTGCCAAATTGGAAACGTCCAGACATTGCGCCCACAGGAAAGCTGCCAGCACTGAAAGCTCTAGCTGGTTTTCACTGTCCCTTGGAACTGCATTCGCTGCCACACAGACATTCGCGCTCTGCTAAAGCATTGCTTCGTAATGGGGCAACACTCTGTATCTCTCTCTGGCAGAGCCCGGCTGCCAAATTGGAAACGTCCAGAGATTGCGCCCACAGGAAAGCTGCCAGCACTGAAAGCTCTAGCTGGTTTTCACTGTCCCTTGGAACTGCATTCGCTGCCACACAGACATTCGCGCTCTGCTAAAGCATTGCTTCCTAATGGGGCAACACTCTGTATCACTCTCTGGCAGAGCCCGGCTGCCAAATTGGAAACGTCCAGAGATTGCGCCCACAGGAAAGCTGCCAGCACTGAAAGCTCTAGCTGGTTTTCACTGTCCCTTGGAACTGCATTCGCTGCCACACAGACATTCGCGCTCTGCTAAAGCATTGCTTCCTAATGGGGCAACACTCTCTATGACTTTCTCCCAGTGCCCGGCAGTGAAATTCGAAACGTCCAGACATTGCGCCCACAGGAAAGCTGCCAGCACTGAAAGCTCTAGCTGGTTTTCACTGTCCCTTGGAACTGCATTCGCTGCCACACAGACATTCGCGCTCTGCTAAAGCATTGCTTCCTAATGGGGCAACACTCTGTATCTCTCTCTGGCAGAGCCCGGCTGCCAAATTGGAAACGTCCAGACATTGCGCCCACAGGAAAGCTGCCAGCACTGAAAGCTCTAGCTGGTTTTCACTGTCCCTTGGAACTGCATTCGCTGCCACACAGACATTCGCGCTCTGCTAAAGCATTGCTTCCTAATGGGGCAACACTCTGTATCTCTCTCTGGCAGAGCCCGGCTGCCAAATTGGAAACGTCCAGACATTGCGCCCACAGGAAAGCTGCCAGCACTGAAAGCTCTAGCTGGTTTTCACTGTCCCTTGGAACTGCATTCGCTGCCACACAGACATTCGCGCTCTGCTAAAGCATTGCTTCGTAATGGGGCAACACTCTGTATCTCTCTCTGGCAGAGCCCGGCTGCCAAATTGGAAACGTCCAGAGATTGCGCCCACAGGAAAGCTGCCAGCACTGAAAGCTCTAGCTGGTTTTCACTGTCCCTTGGAACTGCATTCGCTGCCACACAGACATTCGCGCTCTGCTAAAGCATTGCTTCCTAATGGGGCAACACTCTGTATCACTCTCTGGCAGAGCCCGGCTGCCAAATTGGAAACGTCCAGATATTGCGCCCACAGGAAAGCTGCCAGCACTGAAAGCTCTAGCTGGTTTTCACTGTCCCTTGGAACTGCATTCGCTGCCACACAGACATTCGCGCTCTGCTAAAGCATTGCTTCCTAATGGGGCAACACTCTCTATGACTTTCTCCCAGTGCCCGGCAGTGAAATTCGAAACGTCCAGACATTGCGCCCACAGGAAAGCTGCCAGCACTGAAAGCTCTAGCTGGTTTTCACTGTCCCTTGGAACTGCATTCGCTGCCACACAGACATTCGCGCTCTGCTAAAGCATTGCTTCCTAATGGGGCAACACTCTGTATCTCTCTCTGGCAGAGCCCGGCTGCCAAATTGGAAACGTCCAGACATTGCGCCCACAGGAAAGCTGCCAGCACTGAAAGCTCTAGCTGGTTTTCACTGTCCCTTGGAACTGCATTCGCTGCCACACAGACATTCGCGCTCTGCTAAAGCATTGCTTCCTAATGGGGCAACACTCTGTATCTCTCTCTGGCAGAGCCCGGCTGCCAAATTGGAAACGTCCAGACATTGCGCCCACAGGAAAGCTGCCAGCACTGAAAGCTCTAGCTGGTTTTCACTGTCCCTTGGAACTGCATTCGCTGCCACACAGACATTCGCGCTCTGCTAAAGCATTGCTTCGTAATGGGGCAACACTCTGTATCTCTCTCTGGCAGAGCCCGGCTGCCAAATTGGAAACGTCCAGAGATTGCGCCCACAGGAAAGCTGCCAGCACTGAAACCTCTAGCTGGTTTTCACTGTCCCTTGGAACTGCATTCGCTGCCACACAGACATTCGCGCTCTGCTAAAGCATTGCTTCGTAATGGGGCAACACTCTGTATCTCTCTCTGGCAGAGCCCGGCTGCCAAATTGGAAACGTCCAGAGATTGCGCCCACAGGAAAGCTGCCAGCACTGAAAGCTCTAGCTGGTTTTCACTGTCCCTTGGAACTGCATTCGCTGCCACACAGACATTCGCGCTCTGCTAAAGCATTGCTTCCTAATGGGGCAACACTCTGTATCTCTCTCTGGCAGAGCCCGGCTGCCAAATTGGAAACGTCCAGAGATTGCGCCCACAGGAAAGCTGCCAGCACTGAAAGCTCTAGCTGGTTTTCACTGTCCCTTGGAACTGCATTCGCTGCCACACAGACATTCGCGCTCTGCTAAAGCATTGCTTCGTAATGGGGCAACACTCTGTATCTCTCTCTGGCAGAGCCCGGCTGCCAAATTGGAAACGTCCAGAGATTGCGCCCACAGGAAAGCTGCCAGCACTGAAAGCTCTAGCTGGTTTTCACTGTCCCTTGGAACTGCATTCGCTGCCACACAGACATTCGCGCTCTGCTAAAGCATTGCTTCCTAATGGGGCAACACTCTGTATCTCTCTCTGGCAGAGCCCGGCTGCCAAATTGGAAACGTCCAGAGATTGCGCCCACAGGAAAGCTGCCAGCACTGAAAGCTCTAGCTGGTTTTCACTGTCCCTTGGAACTGCATTCGCTGCCACACAGACATTCGCGCTCTGCTAAAGCATTGCTTCCTAATGGGGCAACACTCTGTATCTCTCTCTGGCAGAGCCCGGCTGCCAAATTGGAAACGTCCAGAGATTGCGCCCACAGGAAAGCTGCCAGCACTGAAAGCTCTAGCTGGTTTTCACTGTCCCTTGGAACTGCATTCGCTGCCACACAGACATTCGCGCTCTGCTAAAGCATTGCTTCGTAATGGGGCAACACTCTGTATCTCTCTCTGGCAGAGCCCGGCTGCCAAATTGGAAACGTCCAGACATTGCGCCCACAGGAAAGCTGCCAGCACTGAAAGCTCTAGCTGGTTTTCACTGTCCCTTGGAACTGCATTCGCTGCCACACAGACATTCGCGCTCTGCTAAAGCATTGCTTCGTAATGGGGCAACACTCTGTATCTCTCTCTGGCAGAGCCTGGCTGCCAAATTGGAAACGTCCAGAGATTGCGCCCACAGGAAAGCTGCCAGCACTGAAAGCTCTAGCTGGTTTTCACTGTCCCTTGGAACTGCATTCGCTGCCACACAGACATTCGCGCTCTGCTAAAGCATTGCTTCGTAATGGGGCAACACTCTGTATCTCTCTCTGGCAGAGCCCGGCTGCCAAATTGGAAACGTCCAGAGATTGCGCCCACAGGAAAGCTGCCAGCACTGAAAGCTCTAGCTGGTTTTCACTGTCCCTTGGAACTGCATTCGCTGCCACACAGACATTCGCGCTCTGCTAAAGCATTGCTTCCTAATGGGGCAACACTCTGTATCTCTCTCTGGCAGAGCCCGGCTGCCAAATTGGAAACGTCCAGAGATTGCGCCCACAGGAAAGCTGCCAGCACTGAAAGCTCTAGCTGGTTTTCACTGTCCCTTGGAACTGCATTCGCTGCCACACAGACATTCGCGCTCTGCTAAAGCATTGCTTCCTAATGGGGCAACACTCTGTATCTCTCTCTGGCAGAGCCCGGCTGCCAAATTGGAAACGTCCAGAGATTGCGCCCACAGGAAAGCTGCCAGCACTGAAAGCTCTAGCTGGTTTTCACTGTCCCTTGGAACTGCATTCGCTGCCACACAGACATTCGCGCTCTGCTAAAGCATTGCTTCCTAATGGGGCAACACTCTGTATCTCTCTCTGGCAGAGCCCGGCTGCCAAATTGGAAACGTCCAGAGATTGCGCCCACAGGAAAGCTGCCAGCACTGAAAGCTCTAGCTGGTTTTCACTGTCCCTTGGAACTGCATTCGCTGCCACACAGACATTCGCTCTCTGCTAAAGCATTGCTTCCTAATGGGGCAACACTCTGTATCTCTCTCTGGCAGAGCCCGGCTGCCAAATTGGAAACGTCCAGAGATTGCGCCCACAGGAAAGCTGCCAGCACTGAAAGCTCTAGCTGGTTTTCACTGTCCCTTGGAACTGCATTCGCTGCCACACAGACATTCGCGCTCTGCTAAAGCATTGCTTCGTAATGGGGCAACACTCTGTATCTCTCTCTGGCAGAGCCCGGCTGCCAAATTGGAAACGTCCAGAGATTGCGCCCACAGGAAAGCTGCCAGCACTGAAAGCTCTAGCTGGTTTTCACTGTCCCTTGGAACTGCATTCGCTGCCACACAGACATTCGCGCTCTGCTAAAGCATTGCTTCCTAATGGGGCAACACTCTGTATCTCTCTCTGGCAGAGCCCGGCTGCCAAATTGGAAACGTCCAGAGATTGCGCCCACAGGAAAGCTGCCAGCACTGAAAGCTCTAGCTGGTTTTCACTGTCCCTTGGAACTGCATTCGCTGCCACACAGACATTCGCGCTCTGCTAAAGCATTGCTTCCTAATGGGGCAACACTCTGTATCTCTCTCTGGCAGAGCCCGGCTGCCAAATTGGAAACGTCCAGACATTGCGCCCACAGGAAAGCTGCCAGCACTGAAAGCTCTAGCTGGTTTTCACTGTCCCTTGGAACTGCATTCGCTGCCACACAGACACTCGCGCTCTGCTAAAGCATTGCTTCCTAATGGGGCAACACTCTGTATCTCTCTCTGGCAGAGCCCGGCTGCCAAATTGGAAACGTCCAGACATTGCGCCCACAGGAAAGCTGCCAGCACTGAAAGCTCTAGCTGGTTTTCACTGTCCCTTGGAACTGCATTCGCTGCCACACAGACATTCGCGCTCTGCTAAAGCATTGCTTCGTAATGGGGCAACACTCTGTATCTCTCTCTGGCAGAGCCCGGCTGCCAAATTGGAAACGTCCAGACATTGCGCCCACAGGAAAGCTGCCAGCACTGAAAGCTCTAGCTGGTTTTCACTGTCCCTTGGAACTGCATTCGCTGCCACACAGACACTCGCGCTCTGCTAAAGCATTGCTTCGTAATGGGGCAACACTCTGTATCTCTCTCTGGCAGAGCCCGGCTGCCAAATTGGAAACGTCCAGACATTGCGCCCACAGGAAAGCTGCCAGCACTGAAAGCTCTAGCTGGTTTTCACTGTCCCTTGGAACTGCATTCGCTGCCACACAGACATTCGCGCTCTGCTAAAGCATTGCTTCGTAATGGGGCAACACTCTGTATCTCTCTCTGGCAGAGCCCGGCTGCCAAATTGGAAACGTCCAGACATTGCGCCCACAGGAAAGCTGCCAGCACTGAAAGCTCTAGCTGGTTTTCACTGTCCCTTGGAACTGCATTCGCTGCCACACAGACATTCGCGCTCTGCTAAAGCATTGCTTCCTAATGGGGCAACACTCTGTATCACTCTCTGGCAGAGCCCGGCTGCCAAATTGGAAACGTCCAGACATTGCGCCCACAGGAAAGCTGCCAGCACTGAAAGCTCTAGCTGGTTTTCACTGTCCCTTGGAACTGCATTCGCTGCCACACAGACATTCGCGCTCTGCTAAAGCATTGCTTCGTAATGGGGCAACACTCTGTATCTCTCTCTGGCAGAGCCCGGCTGCCAAATTGGAAACGTCCAGAGATTGTGCCCACAGGAAAGCTGCCAGCACTGAAAGCTCTAGCTGGTTTTCACTGTCCCTTGGAACTGCATTCGCTGCCACACAGACATTCGCGCTCTGCTAAAGCATTGCTTCGTAATGGGGCAACACTCTGTATCTCTCTCTGGCAGAGCCCGGCTGCCAAATTGGAAACGTCCAGAGATTGCGCCCACAGGAAAGCTGCCAGCACTGAAAGCTCTAGCTGGTTTTCACTGTCCCTTGGAACTGCATTCGCTGCCACACAGACATTCGCGCTCTGCTAAAGCATTGCTTCGTAATGGGGCAACACTCTGTATCACTCTCTGGCAGAGCCCGGCTGCCAAATTGGAAACGTCCAGAGATTGCGCCCACAGGAAAGCTGCCAGCACTGAAAGCTCTAGCTGGTTTTCACTGTCCCTTGGAACTGCATTCGCTGCCACACAGACATTCGCGCTCTGCTAAAGCATTGCTTCGTAATGGGGCAACACTCTGTATCTCTCTCTGGCAGAGCCCGGCTGCCAAATTGGAAACGTCCAGACATTGCGCCCACAGGAAAGCTGCCAGCACTGAAAGCTCTAGCTGGTTTTCACTGTCCCTTGGAACTGCATTCGCTGCCACACAGACATTCGCGCTCTGCTAAAGCATTGCTTCGTAATGGGGCAACACTCTGTATCTCTCTCTGGCAGAGCCCGGCTGCCAAATTGGAAACGTCCAGAGATTGCGCCCACAGGAAAGCTGCCAGCACTGAAAGCTCTAGCTGGTTTTCACTGTCCCTTGGAACTGCATTCGCTGCCACACAGACATTCGCGCTCTGCTAAAGCATTGCTTCGTAATGGGGCAACACTCTGTATCTCTCTCTGGCAGAGCCCGGCTGCCAAATTGGAAACGTCCAGAGATTGCGCCCACAGGAAAGCTGCCAGCACTGAAAGCTCTAGCTGGTTTTCACTGTCCCTTGGAACTGCATTCGCTGCCACACAGACATTCGCGCTCTGCTAAAGCATTGCTTCGTAATGGGGCAACACTCTGTATCACTCTCTGGCAGAGCCCGGCTGCCAAATTGGAAACGTCCAGAGATTGCGCCCACAGGAAAGCTGCCAGCACTGAAAGCTCTAGCTGGTTTTCACTGTCCCTTGGAACTGCATTCGCTGCCACACAGACATTCGCGCTCTGCTAAAGCATTGCTTCGTAATGGGGCAACACTCTGTATCTCTCTCTGGCAGAGCCCGGCTGCCAAATTGGAAACGTCCAGAGATTGCGCCCACAGGAAAGCTGCCAGCACTGAAAGCTCTAGCTGGTTTTCACTGTCCCTTGGAACTGCATTCGCTGCCACACAGACATTCGCGCTCTGCTAAAGCATTGCTTCGTAATGGGGCAACACTCTGTATCTCTCTCTGGCAGAGCCCGGCTGCCAAATTGGAAACGTCCAGACATTGCGCCCACAGGAAAGCTGCCAGCACTGAAAGCTCTAGCTGGTTTTCACTGTCCCTTGGAACTGCATTCGCTGCCACACAGACACTCGCGCTCTGCTAAAGCATTGCTTCGTAATGGGGCAACACTCTGTATCTCTCTCTGGCAGAGCCCGGCTGCCAAATTGGAAACGTCCAGACATTGCGCCCACAGGAAAGCTGCCAGCACTGAAAGCTCTAGCTGGTTTTCACTGTCCCTTGGAACTGCATTCGCTGCCACACAGACATTCGCGCTCTGCTAAAGCATTGCTTCGTAATGGGGCAACACTCTGTATCTCTCTCTGGCAGAGCCCGGCTGCCAAATTGGAAACGTCCAGACATTGCGCCCACAGGAAAGCTGCCAGCACTGAAAGCTCTAGCTGGTTTTCACTGTCCCTTGGAACTGCATTCGCTGCCACACAGACATTCGCGCTCTGCTAAAGCATTGCTTCCTAATGGGGCAACACTCTGTATCACTCTCTGGCAGAGCCCGGCTGCCAAATTGGAAACGTCCAGAGATTGCGCCCACAGGAAAGCTGCCAGCACTGAAAGCTCTAGCTGGTTTTCACTGTCCCTTGGAACTGCATTCGCTGCCACACAGACATTCGCGCTCTGCTAAAGCATTGCTTCGTAATGGGGCAACACTCTGTATCTCTCTCTGGCAGAGCCCGGCTGCCAAATTGGAAACGTCCAGAGATTGCGCCCACAGGAAAGCTGCCAGCACTGAAAGCTCTAGCTGGTTTTCACTGTCCCTTGGAACTGCATTCGCTGCCACACAGACATTCGCGCTCTGCTAAAGCATTGCTTCGTAATGGGGCAACACTCTGTATCTCTCTCTGGCAAAGCCCGGCTGCCAAATTGGAAACGTCCAGAGATTGCGCCCACAGGAAAGCTGCCAGCACTGAAAGCTCTAGCTGGTTTTCACTGTCCCTTGGAACTGCATTCGCTGCCACACAGACATTCGCGCTCTGCTAAAGCATTGCTTCGTAATGGGGCAACACTCTGTATCTCTCTCTGGCAGAGCCCGGCTGCCAAATTGGAAACGTCCAGAGATTGCGCCCACAGGAAAGCTGCCAGCACTGAAAGCTCTAGCTGGTTTTCACTGTCCCTTGGAACTGCATTCGCTGCCACACAGACATTCGCGCTCTGCTAAAGCATTGCTTCGTAATGGGGCAACACTCTGTATCTCTCTCTGGCAGAGCCCGGCTGCCAAATTGGAAACGTCCAGACATTGCGCCCACAGGAAAGCTGCCAGCACTGAAAGCTCTAGCTGGTTTTCACTGTCCCTTGGAACTGCATTCGCTGCCACACAGACACTCGCGCTCTGCTAAAGCATTGCTTCGTAATGGGGCAACACTCTGTATCTCTCTCTGGCAGAGCCCGGCTGCCAAATTGGAAACGTCCAGACATTGCGCCCACAGGAAAGCTGCCAGCACTGAAAGCTCTAGCTGGTTTTCACTGTCCCTTGGAACTGCATTCGCTGCCACACAGACATTCGCGCTCTGCTAAAGCATTGCTTCGTAATGGGGCAACACTCTGTATCTCTCTCTGGCAGAGCCCGGCTGCCAAATTGGAAACGTCCAGAGATTGCGCCCACAGGAAAGCTGCCAGCACTGAAAGCTCTAGCTGGTTTTCACTGTCCCTTGGAACTGCATTCGCTGCCACACAGACATTCGCGCTCTGCTAAAGCATTGCTTCGTAATGGGGCAACACTCTGTATCTCTCTCTGGCAGAGCCCGGCTGCCAAATTGGAAACGTCCAGAGATTGCGCCCACAGGAAAGCTGCCAGCACTGAAAGCTCTAGCTGGTTTTCACTGTCCCTTGGAACTGCATTCGCTGCCACACAGACATTCGCGCTCTGCTAAAGCATTGCTTCGTAATGGGGCAACACTCTGTATCTCTCTCTGGCAGAGCCCGGCTGCCAAATTGGAAACGTCCAGAGATTGCGCCCACAGGAAAGCTGCCAGCACTGAAAGCTCTAGCTGGTTTTCACTGTCCCTTGGAACTGCATTCGCTGCCACACAGACATTCGCGCTCTGCTAAAGCATTGCTTCGTAATGGGGCAACACTCTGTATCTCTCTCTGGCAGAGCCCGGCTGCCAAATTGGAAACGTCCAGAGATTGCGCCCACAGGAAAGCTGCCAGCACTGAAAGCTCTAGCTGGTTTTCACTGTCCCTTGGAACTGCATTCGCTGCCACACAGACATTCGCGCTCTGCTAAAGCATTGCTTCGTAATGGGGCAACACTCTGTATCTCTCTCTGGCAGAGCCCGGCTGCCAAATTGGAAACGTCCAGACATTGCGCCCACAGGAAAGCTGCCAGCACTGAAAGCTCTAGCTGGTTTTCACTGTCCCTTGGAACTGCATTCGCTGCCACACAGACATTCGCGCTCTGCTAAAGCATTGCTTCGTAATGGGGCAACACTCTGTATCTCTCTCTGGCAGAGCCCGGCTGCCAAATTGGAAACGTCCAGAGATTGCGCCCACAGGAAAGCTGCCAGCACTGAAAGCTCTAGCTGGTTTTCACTGTCCCTTGGAACTGCATTCGCTGCCACACAGACATTCGCGCTCTGCTAAAGCATTGCTTCGTAATGGGGCAACACTCTGTATCTCTCTCTGGCAGAGCCCGGCTGCCAAATTGGAAACGTCCAGAGATTGCGCCCACAGGAAAGCTGCCAGCACTGAAAGCTCTAGCTGGTTTTCACTGTCCCTTGGAACTGCATTCGCTGCCACACAGACATTCGCGCTCTGCTAAAGCATTGCTTCGTAATGGGGCAACACTCTGTATCTCTCTCTGGCAGAGCCCGGCTGCCAAATTGGAAACGTCCAGAGATTGCGCCCACAGGAAAGCTGCCAGCACTGAAAGCTCTAGCTGGTTTTCACTGTCCCTTGGAACTGCATTCGCTGCCACACAGACATTCGCGCTCTGCTAAAGCATTGCTTCCTAATGGGGCAACACTCTCTATGACTTTCTCCCAGTGCCCGGCAGTGAAATTCGAAACGTCCAGACATTGCGCCCACAGGAAAGCTGCCAGCACTGAAAGCTGTAGCTGGTTTTCACTGTCCCTTGGAACTGCATTCGCTGCCACACAGACATTCGCGCTCTGCTAAAGCATTGCTTCCTAATGGGGCAACACTCTGTATCTCTCTCTGGCAGAGCCCGGCTGCCAAATTGGAAACGTCCAGACATTGCGCCCACAGGAAAGCTGCCAGCACTGAAAGCTCTAGCTGGTTTTCACTGTCCCTTGGAACTGCATTCGCTGCCACACAGACATTCGCGCTCTGCTAAAGCATTGCTTCCTAATGGGGCAACACTCTGTATCTCTCTCTGGCAGAGCCCGGCTGCCAAATTGGAAACGTCCAGACATTGCGCCCACAGGAAAGCTGCCAGCACTGAAAGCTCTAGCTGGTTTTCACTGTCCCTTGGAACTGCATTCGCTGCCACACAGACATTCGCGCTCTGCTAAAGCATTGCTTCCTAATGGGGCAACACTCTGTATCTCTCTCTGGCAGAGCCCGGCTGCCAAATTGGAAACGTCCAGACATTGCGCCCACAGGAAAGCTGCCAGCACTGAAAGCTCTAGCTGGTTTTCACTGTCCCTTGGAACTGCATTCGCTGCCACACAGACATTCGCGCTCTGCTAAAGCATTGCTTCGTAATGGGGCAACACTCTGTATCTCTCTCTGGCAGAGCCCGGCTGCCAAATTGGAAACGTCCAGAGATTGCGCCCACAGGAAAGCTGCCAGCACTGAAAGCTCTAGCTGGTTTTCACTGTCCCTTGGAACTGCATTCGCTGCCACACAGACATTCGCGCTCTGCTAAAGCATTGCTTCGTAATGGGGCAACACTCTGTATCTCTCTCTGGCAGAGCCCGGCTGCCAAATTGGAAACGTCCAGAGATTGCGCCCACAGGAAAGCTGCCAGCACTGAAAGCTCTAGCTGGTTTTCACTGTCCCTTGGAACTGCATTCGCTGCCACACAGACATTCGCGCTCTGCTAAAGCATTGCTTCCTAATGGGGCAACACTCTGTATCTCTCTCTGGCAGAGCCCGGCTGCCAAATTGGAAACGTCCAGACATTGCGCCCACAGGAAAGCTGCCAGCACTGAAAGCTCTAGCTGGTTTTCACTGTCCCTTGGAACTGCATTCGCTGCCACACAGACATTCGCGCTCTGCTAAAGCATTGCTTCCTAATGGGGCAACACTCTGTATCTCTCTCTGGCAGAGCCCGGCTGCCAAATTGGAAACGTCCAGACATTGCGCCCACAGGAAAGCTGCCAGCACTGAAAGCTCTAGCTGGTTTTCACTGTCCCTTGGAACTGCATTCGCTGCCACACAGACATTCGCGCTCTGCTAAAGCATTGCTTCCTAATGGGGCAACACTCTGTATCTCTCTCTGGCAGAGCCCGGCTGCCAAATTGGAAACGTCCAGACATTGCGCCCACAGGAAAGCTGCCAGCACTGAAAGCTCTAGCTGGTTTTCACTGTCCCTTGGAACTGCATTCGCTGCCACACAGACATTCGCGCTCTGCTAAAGCATTGCTTCGTAATGGGGCAACACTCTGTATCTCTCTCTGGCAGAGCCCGGCTGCCAAATTGGAAACGTCCAGAGATTGCGCCCACAGGAAAGCTGCCAGCACTGAAAGCTCTAGCTGGTTTTCACTGTCCCTTGGAACTGCATTCGCTGCCACACAGACATTCGCGCTCTGCTAAAGCATTGCTTCGTAATGGGGCAACACTCTGTATCTCTCTCTGGCAGAGCCCGGCTGCCAAATTGGAAACGTCCAGAGATTGCGCCCACAGGAAAGCTGCCAGCACTGAAAGCTCTAGCTGGTTTTCACTGTCCCTTGGAACTGCATTCGCTGCCACACAGACATTCGCTCTCTGCTAAAGCATTGCTTCCTAATGGGGCAACACTCTGTATCTCTCTCTGGCAGAGCCCGGCTGCCAAATTGGAAACGTCCAGAGATTGCGCCCACAGGAAAGCTGCCAGCACTGAAAGCTCTAGCTGGTTTTCACTGTCCCTTGGAACTGCATTCGCTGCCACACAGACATTCGCGCTCTGCTAAAGCATTGCTTCCTAATGGGGCAACACTCTGTATCTCTCTCTGGCAGAGCCCGGCTGCCAAATTGGAAACGTCCAGAGATTGCGCCCACAGGAAAGCTGCCAGCACTGAAAGCTCTAGCTGGTTTTCACTGTCCCTTGGAACTGCATTCGCTGCCACACAGACATTCGCGCTCTGCTAAAGCATTGCTTCCTAATGGGGCAACACTCTGTATCTCTCTCTGGCAGAGCCCGGCTGCCAAATTGGAAACGTCCAGAGATTGCGCCCACAGGAAAGCTGCCAGCACTGAAAGCTCTAGCTGGTTTTCACTGTCCCTTGGAACTGCATTCGCTGCCACACAGACATTCGCGCTCTGCTAAAGCATTGCTTCCTAATGGGGCAACACTCTGTATCTCTCTCTGGCAGAGCCCGGCTGCCAAATTGGAAACGTCCAGAGATTGCGCCCACAGGAAAGCTGCCAGCACTGAAAGCTCTAGCTGGTTTTCACTGTCCCTTGGAACTGCATTCGCTGCCACACAGACATTCGCGCTCTGCTAAAGCATTGCTTCCTAATGGGGCAACACTCTGTATCTCTCTCTGGCAGAGCCCGGCTGCCAAATTGGAAACGTCCAGACATTGCGCCCACAGGAAAGCTGCCAGCACTGAAAGCTCTACCTGGTTTTCACTGTCCCTTGGAACTGCATTCGCTGCCACACAGACACTCGCGCTCTGCTAAAGCATTGCTTCGTAATGGGGCAACACTCTGTATCTCTCTCTGGCAGAGCCCGGCTGCCAAATTGGAAACGTCCAGACATTGCGCCCACAGGAAAGCTGCCAGCACTGAAAGCTCTAGCTGGTTTTCACTGTCCCTTGGAACTGCATTCGCTGCCACACAGACATTCGCGCTCTGCTAAAGCATTGCTTCGTAATGGGGCAACACTCTGTATCTCTCTCTGGCAGAGCCCGGCTGCCAAATTGGAAACGTCCAGAGATTGCGCCCACAGGAAAGCTGCCAGCACTGAAAGCTCTAGCTGGTTTTCACTGTCCCTTGGAACTGCATTCGCTGCCACACAGACATTCGCGCTCTGCTAAAGCATTGCTTCCTAATGGGGCAACACTCTGTATCTCTCTCTGGCAGAGCCCGGCTGCCAAATTGGAAACGTCCAGACATTGCGCCCACAGGAAAGCTGCCAGCACTGAAAGCTCTAGCTGGTTTTCACTGTCCCTTGGAACTGCATTCGCTGCCACACAGACATTCGCGCTCTGCTAAAGCATTGCTTCGTAATGGGGCAACACTCTGTATCTCTCTCTGGCAGAGCCCGGCTGCCAAATTGGAAACGTCCAGACATTGCGCCCACAGGAAAGCTGCCAGCACTGAAAGCTCTAGCTGGTTTTCACTGTCCCTTGGAACTGCATTCGCTGCCACACAGACATTCGCGCTCTGCTAAAGCATTGCTTCCTAATGGGGCAACACTCTCTATGACTTTCTCCCAGTGCCCGGCAGTGAAATTCGAAACGTCCAGACATTGCGCCCACAGGAAAGCTGCCAGCACTGAAAGCTCTAGCTGGTTTTCACTGTCCCTTGGAACTGCATTCGCTGCCACACAGACATTCGCGCTCTGCTAAAGCATTGCTTCGTAATGGGGCAACACTCTGTATCTCTCTCTGGCAGAGCCCGGCTGCCAAATTGGAAACGTCCAGACATTGCGCCCACAGGAAAGCTGCCAGCACTGAAAGCTCTAGCTGGTTTTCACTGTCCCTTGGAACTGCATTCGCTGCCACACAGACATTCGCGCTCTGCTAAAGCATTGCTTCCTAATGGGGCAACACTCTGTATCTCTCTCTGGCAGAGCCCGGCTGCCAAATTGGAAACGTCCAGACATTGCGCCCACAGGAAAGCTGCCAGCACTGAAAGCTCTAGCTGGTTTTCACTGTCCCTTGGAACTGCATTCGCTGCCACACAGACATTCGCGCTCTGCTAAAGCATTGCTTCGTAATGGGGCAACACTCTGTATCTCTCTCTGGCAGAGCCCGGCTGCCAAATTGGAAACGTCCAGACATTGCGCCCACAGGAAAGCTGCCAGCACTGAAAGCTCTAGCTGGTTTTCACTGTCCCTTGGAACTGCATTCGCTGCCACACAGACATTCGCGCTCTGCTAAAGCATTGCTTCCTAATGGGGCAACACTCTGTATCTCTCTCTGGCAGAGCCCGGCTGCCAAATTGGAAACGTCCAGAGATTGCGCCCACAGGAAAGCTGCCAGCACGGAAAGCTCTAGCTGGTTTTCACTGTCCCTTGGAACTGCATTCGCTGCCACACAGACATTCGCGCTCTGCTAAAGCATTGCTTCGTAATGGGGCAACACTCTGTATCTCTCTCTGGCAGAGCCCGGCTGCCAAATTGGAAACGTCCAGAGATTGCGCCCACAGGAAAGCTGCCAGCACTGAAAGCTCTAGCTGGTTTTCACTGTCCCTTGGAACTGCATTCGCTGCCACACAGACATTCGCGCTCTGCTAAAGCATTGCTTCGTAATGGGGCAACACTCTGTATCTCTCTCTGGCAGAGCCCGGCTGCCAAATTGGAAACGTCCAGAGATTGCGCCCACAGGAAAGCTGCCAGCACGGAAACCTCTAGCTGGTTTTCACTGTCCCTTGGAACTGCATTCGCTGCCACACAGACATTCGCGCTCTGCTAAAGCATTGCTTCGTAATGGGGCAACACTCTGTATCTCTCTCTGGCAGAGCCCGGCTGCCAAATTGGAAACGTCCAGACATTGCGCCCACAGGAAAGCTGCCAGCAGTGAAAGCTCTAGCTGGTTTTCACTGTCCCTTGGAACTGCATTCGCTGCCACACAGACATTCGCGCTCTGCTAAAGCATTGCTTCCTAATGGGGCAACACTCTGTATCTCTCTCTGGCAGAGCCCGGCTGCCAAATTGGAAACGTCCAGAGATTGCGCCCACAGGAAAGCTGCCAGCACTGAAAGCTCTAGCTGGTTTTCACTGTCCCTTGGAACTGCATTCGCTGCCACACAGACATTCGCGCTCTGCTAAAGCATTGCTTCGTAATGGGGCAACACTCTGTATCTCTCTCTGGCAGAGCCCGGCTGCCAAATTGGAAACGTCCAGACATTGCGCCCACAGGAAAGCTGCCAGCACTGAAAGCTCTAGCTGGTTTTCACTGTCCCTTGGAACTGCATTCGCTGCCACACAGACATTCGCGCTCTGCTAAAGCATTGCTTCGTAATGGGGCAACACTCTGTATCTCTCTCTGGCAGAGCCCGGCTGCCAAATTGGAAACGTCCAGAGATTGCGCCCACAGGAAAGCTGCCAGCACTGAAAGCTCTAGCTGGTTTTCACTGTCCCTTGGAACTGCATTCGCTGCCACACAGACATTCGCGCTCTGCTAAAGCATTGCTTCCTAATGGGGCAACACTCTGTATCTCTCTCTGGCAGAGCCCGGCTGCCAAATTGGAAACGTCCAGACATTGCGCCCACAGGAAAGCTGCCAGCACTGAAAGCTCTAGCTGGTTTTCACTGTCCCTTGGAACTGCATTCGCTGCCACACAGACATTCGCGCTCTGCTAAAGCATTGCTTCGTAATGGGGCAACACTCTGTATCTCTCTCTGGCAGAGCCCGGCTGCCAAATTGGAAACGTCCAGAGATTGCGCCCACAGGAAAGCTGCCAGCACGGAAACCTCTAGCTGGTTTTCACTGTCCCTTGGAACTGCATTCGCTGCCACACAGACATTCGCGCTCTGCTAAAGCATTGCTTCCTAATGGGGCAACACTCTGTATCTCTCTCTGGCAGAGCCCGGCTGCCAAATTGGAAACGTCCAGAGATTGCGCCCACAGGAAAGCTGCCAGCACTGAAAGCTCTAGCTGGTTTTCACTGTCCCTTGGAACTGCATTCGCTGCCACACAGACATTCGCTCTCTGCTAAAGCATTGCTTCCTAATGGGGCAACACTCTGTATCTCTCTCTGGCAGAGCCCGGCTGCCAAATTGGAAACGTCCAGAGATTGCGCCCACAGGAAAGCTGCCAGCACTGAAAGCTCTAGCTGGTTTTCACTGTCCCTTGGAACTGCATTCGCTGCCACACAGACATTCGCGCTCTGCTAAAGCATTGCTTCGTAATGGGGCAACACTCTGTATCTCTCTCTGGCAGAGCCCGGCTGCCAAATTGGAAACGTCCAGAGATTGCGCCCACAGGAAAGCTGCCAGCACTGAAAGCTCTAGCTGGTTTTCACTGTCCCTTGGAACTGCATTCGCTGCCACACAGACATTCGCGCTCTGCTAAAGCATTGCTTCCTAATGGGGCAACACTCTGTATCTCTCTCTGGCAGAGCCCGGCTGCCAAATTGGAAACGTCCAGAGATTGCGCCCACAGGAAAGCTGCCAGCACTGAAAGCTCTAGCTGGTTTTCACTGTCCCTTGGAACTGCATTCGCTGCCACACAGACATTCGCGCACTGCTAAAGCATTGCTTCGTAATGGGGCAACACTCTGTATCTCTCTCTGGCAGAGCCCGGCTGCCAAATTGGAAACGTCCAGACATTGCGCCCACAGGAAAGCTGCCAGCACTGAAAGCTCTAGCTGGTTTTCACTGTCCCTTGGAACTGCATTCGCTGCCACACAGACACTCGCGCTCTGCTAAAGCATTGCTTCGTAATGGGGCAACACTCTGTATCTCTCTCTGGCAGAGCCCGGCTGCCAAATTGGAAACGTCCAGACATTGCGCCCACAGGAAAGCTGCCAGCACTGAAAGCTCTAGCTGGTTTTCACTGTCCCTTGGAACTGCATTCGCTGCCACACAGACATTCGCGCTCTGCTAAAGCATTGCTTCCTAATGGGGCAACACTCTGTATCTCTCTCTGGCAGAGCCCGGCTGCCAAATTGGAAACGTCCAGACATTGCGCCCACAGGAAAGCTGCCAGCACTGAAAGCTCTAGCTGGTTTTCACTGTCCCTTGGAACTGCATTCGCTGCCACACAGACATTCGCGCTCTGCTAAAGCATTGCTTCCTAATGGGGCAACACTCTGTATCACTCTCTGGCAGAGCCCGGCTGCCAAATTCGAAACGTCCAGACATTGCGCCCACAGGAAAGCTGCCAGCACTGAAAGCTCTAGCTGGTTTTCACTGTCCCTTGGAACTGCATTCGCTGCCACACAGACATTCGCGCTCTGCTAAAGCATTGCTTCCTAATGGGGCAACACTCTGTATCTCTCTCTGGCAGAGCCCGGCTGCCAAATTGGAAACGTCCAGACATTGCGCCCACAGGAAAGCTGCCAGCACTGAAAGCTCTAGCTGGTTTTCACTGTCCCTTGGAACTGCATTCGCTGCCACACAGACATTCGCGCTCTGCTAAAGCATTGCTTCGTAATGGGGCAACACTCTGTATCTCTCTCTGGCAGAGCCCGGCTGCCAAATTGGAAACGTCCAGAGATTGCGCCCACAGGAAAGCTGCCAGCACTGAAAGCTCTAGCTGGTTTTCACTGTCCCTTGGAACTGCATTCGCTGCCACACAGACATTCGCGCTCTGCTAAAGCATTGCTTCCTAATGGGGCAACACTCTGTATCTCTGTCTGGCAGAGCCCGGCTGCCAAATTGGAAACGTCCAGAGATTGCGCCCACAGGAAAGCTGCCAGCACTGAAAGCTCTAGCTGGTTTTCACTGTCCCTTGGAACTGCATTCGCTGCCACACAGACATTCGCGCACTGCTAAAGCATTGCTTCGTAATGGGGCAACACTCTGTATCTCTCTCTGGCAGAGCCCGGCTGCCAAATTGGAAACGTCCAGACATTGCGCCCACAGGAAAGCTGCCAGCACTGAAAGCTCTAGCTGGTTTTCACTGTCCCTTGGAACTGCATTCGCTGCCACACAGACACTCGCGCTCTGCTAAAGCATTGCTTCGTAATGGGGCAACACTCTGTATCTCTCTCTGGCAGAGCCCGGCTGCCAAATTGGAAACGTCCAGACATTGCGCCCACAGGAAAGCTGCCAGCACTGAAAGCTCTAGCTGGTTTTCACTGTCCCTTGGAACTGCATTCGCTGCCACACAGACATTCGCGCTCTGCTAAAGCATTGCTTCCTAATGGGGCAACACTCTGTATCTCTCTCTGGCAGAGCCCGGCTGCCAAATTGGAAACGTCCAGACATTGCGCCCACAGGAAAGCTGCCAGCACTGAAAGCTCTAGCTGGTTTTCACTGTCCCTTGGAACTGCATTCGCTGCCACACAGACATTCGCGCTCTGCTAAAGCATTGCTTCCTAATGGGGCAACACTCTGTATCACTCTCTGGCAGAGCCCGGCTGCCAAATTCGAAACGTCCAGACATTGCGCCCACAGGAAAGCTGCCAGCACTGAAAGCTCTAGCTGGTTTTCACTGTCCCTTGGAACTGCATTCGCTGCCACACAGACATTCGCGCTCTGCTAAAGCATTGCTTCGTAATGGGGCAACACTCTGTATCTCTCTCTGGCAGAGCCCGGCTGCCAAATTGGAAACGTCCAGAGATTGCGCCCACAGGAAAGCTGCCAGCACTGAAACCTCTAGCTGGTTTTCACTGTCCCTTGGAACTGCATTCGCTGCCACACAGACATTCGCGCTCTGCTAAAGCATTGCTTCCTAATGGGGCAACACTCTCTATGACTTTCTCCCAGTGCCCGGCAGTGAAATTCGAAACGTCCAGACATTGCGCCCACAGGAAAGCTGCCAGCACTGAAAGCTGTAGCTGGTTTTCACTGTCCCTTGGAACTGCATTCGCTGCCACACAGACATTCGCGCTCTGCTAAAGCATTGCTTCCTAATGGGGCAACACTCTGTATCTCTGTCTGGCAGAGCCCGGCTGCCAAATTGGAAACGTCCAGAGATTGCGCCCACAGGAAAGCTGCCAGCACTGAAAGCTCTAGCTGGTTTTCACTGTCCCTTGGAACTGCATTCGCTGCCACACAGACATTCGCGCACTGCTAAAGCATTGCTTCGTAATGGGGCAACACTCTGTATCTCTCTCTGGCAGAGCCCGGCTGCCAAATTGGAAACGTCCAGACATTGCGCCCACAGGAAAGCTGCCAGCACTGAAAGCTCTAGCTGGTTTTCACTGTCCCTTGGAACTGCATTCGCTGCCACACAGACACTCGCGCTCTGCTAAAGCATTGCTTCGTAATGGGGCAACACTCTGTATCTCTCTCTGGCAGAGCCCGGCTGCCAAATTGGAAACGTCCAGACATTGCGCCCACAGGAAAGCTGCCAGCACTGAAAGCTCTAGCTGGTTTTCACTGTCCCTTGGAACTGCATTCGCTGCCACACAGACATTCGCGCTCTGCTAAAGCATTGCTTCCTAATGGGGCAACACTCTGTATCTCTCTCTGGCAGAGCCCGGCTGCCAAATTGGAAACGTCCAGACATTGCGCCCACAGGAAAGCTGCCAGCACTGAAAGCTCTAGCTGGTTTTCACTGTCCCTTGGAACTGCATTCGCTGCCACACAGACATTCGCGCTCTGCTAAAGCATTGCTTCCTAATGGGGCAACACTCTGTATCACTCTCTGGCAGAGCCCGGCTGCCAAATTCGAAACGTCCAGACATTGCGCCCACAGGAAAGCTGCCAGCACTGAAAGCTCTAGCTGGTTTTCACTGTCCCTTGGAACTGCATTCGCTGCCACACAGACATTCGCGCTCTGCTAAAGCATTGCTTCGTAATGGGGCAACACTCTGTATCTCTCTCTGGCAGAGCCCGGCTGCCAAATTGGAAACGTCCAGACATTGCGCCCACAGGAAAGCTGCCAGCACTGAAACCTCTAGCTGGTTTTCACTGTCCCTTGGAACTGCATTCGCTGCCACACAGACATTCGCGCTCTGCTAAAGCATTGCTTCCTAATGGGGCAACACTCTCTATGACTTTCTCCCAGTGCCCGGCAGTGAAATTCGAAACGTCCAGACATTGCGCCCACAGGAAAGCTGCCAGCACTGAAAGCTGTAGCTGGTTTTCACTGTCCCTTGGAACTGCATTCGCTGCCACACAGACATTCGCGCTCTGCTAAAGCATTGCTTCGTAATGGGGCAACACTCTGTATCTCTCTCTGGCAGAGCCCGGCTGCCAAATTGGAAACGTCCAGAGATTGCGCCCACAGGAAAGCTGCCAGCACTGAAAGCTCTAGCTGGTTTTCACTGTCCCTTGGAACTGCATTCGCTGCCACACAGACATTCGCGCTCTGCTAAAGCATTGCTTCGTAATGGGGCAACACTCTGTATCTCTCTCTGGCAGAGCCCGGCTGCCAAATTGGAAACGTCCAGACATTGCGCCCACAGGAAAGCTGCCAGCACTGAAACCTCTAGCTGGTTTTCACTGTCCCTTGGAACTGCATTCGCTGCCACACAGACATTCGCGCTCTGCTAAAGCATTGCTTCCTAATGGGGCAACACTCTGTATCTCTCTCTGGCAGAGCCCGGCTGCCAAATTGGAAACGTCCAGACATTGCGCCCACAGGAAAGCTGCCAGCACTGAAAGCTCTAGCTGGTTTTCACTGTCCCTTGGAACTGCATTCGCTGCCACACAGACATTCGCGCTCTGCTAAAGCATTGCTTCCTAATGGGGCAACACTCTGTATCTCTCTCTGGCAGAGCCCGGCTGCCAAATTGGAAACGTCCAGACATTGCGCCCACAGGAAAGCTGCCAGCACTGAAAGCTCTAGCTGGTTTTCACTGTCCCTTGGAACTGCATTCGCTGCCACACAGACATTCGCGCTCTGCTAAAGCATTGCTTCGTAATGGGGCAACACTCTGTATCTCTCTCTGGCAGAGCCCGGCTGCCAAATTGGAAACGTCCAGAGATTGCGCCCACAGGAAAGCTGCCAGCACGGAAAGCTCTAGCTGGTTTTCACTGTCCCTTGGAACTGCATTCGCTGCCACACAGACATTCGCGCTCTGCTAAAGCATTGCTTCGTAATGGGGCAACACTCTGTATCTCTCTCTGGCAGAGCCCGGCTGCCAAATTGGAAACGTCCAGAGATTGCGCCCACAGGAAAGCTGCCAGCACGGAAAGCTCTAGCTGGTTTTCACTGTCCCTTGGAACTGCATTCGCTGCCACACAGACATTCGCGCTCTGCTAAAGCATTGCTTCGTAATGGGGCAACACTCTGTATCTCTCTCTGGCAGAGCCCGGCTGCCAAATTGGAAACGTCCAGAGATTGCGCCCACAGGAAAGCTGCCAGCACTGAAAGCTCTAGCTGGTTTTCACTGTCCCTTGGAACTGCATTCGCTGCCACACAGACATTCGCGCTCTGCTAAAGCATTGCTTCGTAATGGGGCAACACTCTGTATCTCTCTCTGGCAGAGCCCGGCTGCCAAATTGGAAACGTCCAGAGATTGCGCCCACAGGAAAGCTGCCAGCACTGAAAGCTCTAGCTGGTTTTCACTGTCCCTTGGAACTGCATTCGCTGCCACACAGACATTCGCGCTCTGCTAAAGCATTGCTTCGTAATGGGGCAACACTCTGTATCTCTCTCTGGCAGAGCCCGGCTGCCAAATTGGAAACGTCCAGACATTGCGCCCACAGGAAAGCTGCCAGCACTGAAAGCTCTAGCTGGTTTTCACTGTCCCTTGGAACTGCATTCGCTGCCACACAGACATTCGCGCTCTGCTAAAGCATTGCTTCGTAATGGGGCAACACTCTGTATCTCTCTCTGGCAGAGCCCGGCTGCCAAATTGGAAACGTCCAGACATTGCGCCCACAGGAAAGCTGCCAGCACTGAAAGCTCTAGCTGGTTTTCACTGTCCCTTGGAACTGCATTCGCTGCCACACAGACATTCGCGCTCTACTAAAGCATTGCTTCGTAATGGGGCAACACTCTGTATCACTCTCTGGCAGAGCCCGGCTGCCAAATTGGAAACGTCCAGAGATTGCGCCCACAGGAAAGCTGCCAGCACTGAAAGCTCTAGCTGGTTTTCACTGTCCCTTGGAACTGCATTCGCTGCCACACAGACATTCGCGCTCTGCTAAAGCATTGCTTCGTAATGGGGCAACACTCTGTATCTCTCTCTGGCAGAGCCCGGCTGCCAAATTGGAAACGTCCAGACATTGCGCCCACAGGAAAGCTGCCAGCACTGAAAGCTGTAGCTGGTTTTCACTGTCCCTTGGAACTGCATTCGCTGCCACACAGACATTCGCGCTCTGCTAAAGCATTGCTTCGTAATGGGGCAACACTCTGTATCTCTCTCTGGCAGAGCCCGGCTGCCAAATTGGAAACGTCCAGAGATTGCGCCCACAGGAAAGCTGCCAGCACGGAAAGCTCTAGCTGGTTTTCACTGTCCCTTGGAACTGCATTCGCTGCCACACAGACATTCGCGCTCTGCTAAAGCATTGCTTCGTAATGGGGCAACACTCTGTATCTCTCTCTGGCAGAGCCCGGCTGCCAAATTGGAAACGTCCAGAGATTGCGCCCACAGGAAAGCTGCCAGCACTGAAAGCTCTAGCTGGTTTTCACTGTCCCTTGGAACTGCATTCGCTGCCACACAGACATTCGCGCTCTGCTAAAGCATTGCTTCGTAATGGGGCAACACTCTGTATCTCTCTCTGGCAGAGCCCGGCTGCCAAATTGGAAACGTCCAGAGATTGCGCCCACAGGAAAGCTGCCAGCACGGAAAGCTCTAGCTGGTTTTCACTGTCCCTTGGAACTGCATTCGCTGCCACACAGACATTCGCGCTCTGCTAAAGCATTGCTTCGTAATGGGGCAACACTCTGTATCTCTCTCTGGCAGAGCCCGGCTGCCAAATTGGAAACGTCCAGAGATTGCGCCCACAGGAAAGCTGCCAGCACTGAAAGCTCTAGCTGGTTTTCACTGTCCCTTGGAACTGCATTCGCTGCCACACAGACATTCGCGCTCTGCTAAAGCATTGCTTCGTAATGGGGCAACACTCTGTATCTCTCTCTGGCAGAGCCCGGCTGCCAAATTGGAAACGTCCAGAGATTGCGCCCACAGGAAAGCTGCCAGCACTGAAAGCTCTAGCTGGTTTTCACTGTCCCTTGGAACTGCATTCGCTGCCACACAGACATTCGCGCTCTGCTAAAGCATTGCTTCGTAATGGGGCAACACTCTGTATCTCTCTCTGGCAGAGCCCGGCTGCCAAATTGGAAACGTCCAGACATTGCGCCCACAGGAAAGCTGCCAGCACTGAAAGCTCTAGCTGGTTTTCACTGTCCCTTGGAACTGCATTCGCTGCCACACAGACATTCGCGCTCTGCTAAAGCATTGCTTCGTAATGGGGCAACACTCTGTATCTCTCTCTGGCAGAGCCCGGCTGCCAAATTGGAAACGTCCAGACATTGCGCCCACAGGAAAGCTGCCAGCACTGAAAGCTCTAGCTGGTTTTCACTGTCCCTTGGAACTGCATTCGCTGCCACACAGACATTCGCGCTCTACTAAAGCATTGCTTCGTAATGGGGCAACACTCTGTATCACTCTCTGGCAGAGCCCGGCTGCCAAATTGGAAACGTCCAGAGATTGCGCCCACAGGAAAGCTGCCAGCACTGAAAGCTCTAGCTGGTTTTCACTGTCCCTTGGAACTGCATTCGCTGCCACACAGACATTCGCGCTCTGCTAAAGCATTGCTTCGTAATGGGGCAACACTCTGTATCTCTCTCTGGCAGAGCCCGGCTGCCAAATTGGAAACGTCCAGAGATTGCGCCCACAGGAAAGCTGCCAGCACTGAAAGCTCTAGCTGGTTTTCACTGTCCCTTGGAACTGCATTCGCTGCCACACAGACATTCGCGCTCTGCTAAAGCATTGCTTCCTAATGGGGCAACACTCTGTATCTCTCTCTGGCAGAGCCCGGCTGCCAAATTGGAAACGTCCAGACATTGCGCCCACAGGAAAGCTGCCAGCACTGAAAGCTCTAGCTGGTTTTCACTGTCCCTTGGAACTGCATTCGCTGCCACACAGACATTCGCGCTCTGCTAAAGCATTGCTTCGTAATGGGGCAACACTCTGTATCTCTCTCTGGCAGAGCCCGGCTGCCAAATTGGAAACGTCCAGACATTGCGCCCACAGGAAAGCTGCCAGCACTGAAAGCTCTAGCTGGTTTTCACTGTCCCTTGGAACTGCATTCGCTGCCACACAGACATTCGCGCTCTGCTAAAGCATTGCTTCGTAATGGGGCAACACTCTGTATCTCTCTCTGGCAGAGCCCGGCTGCCAAATTGGAAACGTCCAGACATTGCGCCCACAGGAAAGCTGCCAGCACTGAAAGCTCTAGCTGGTTTTCACTGTCCCTTGGAACTGCATTCGCTGCCACACAGACATTCGCGCTCTGCTAAAGCATTGCTTCCTAATGGGGCAACACTCTGTATCTCTCTCTGGCAGAGCCCGGCTGCCAAATTGGAAACGTCCAGACATTGCGCCCACAGGAAAGCTGCCAGCACTGAAAGCTCTAGCTGGTTTTCACTGTCCCTTGGAACTGCATTCGCTGCCACACAGACATTCGCGCTCTGCTAAAGCATTGCTTCCTAATGGGGCAACACTCTGTATCTCTCTCTGGCAGAGCCCGGCTGCCAAATTGGAAACGTCCAGAGATTGCGCCCACAGGAAAGCTGCCAGCACGGAAACCTCTAGCTGGTTTTCACTGTCCCTTGGAACTGCATTCGCTGCCACACAGACATTCGCGCTCTGCTAAAGCATTGCTTCCTAATGGGGCAACACTCTGTATCTCTCTCTGGCAGAGCCCGGCTGCCAAATTGGAAACGTCCAGAGATTGCGCCCACAGGAAAGCTGCCAGCACTGAAAGCTCTAGCTGGTTTTCACTGTCCCTTGGAACTGCATTCGCTGCCACACAGACATTCGCTCTCTGCTAAAGCATTGCTTCCTAATGGGGCAACACTCTGTATCTCTCTCTGGCAGAGCCCGGCTGCCAAATTGGAAACGTCCAGAGATTGCGCCCACAGGAAAGCTGCCAGCACTGAAAGCTCTAGCTGGTTTTCACTGTCCCTTGGAACTGCATTCGCTGCCACACAGACATTCGCGCTCTGCTAAAGCATTGCTTCCTAATGGGGCAACACTCTGTATCTCTCTCTGGCAGAGCCCGGCTGCCAAATTGGAAACGTCCAGAGATTGCGCCCACAGGAAAGCTGCCAGCACTGAAAGCTCTAGCTGGTTTTCACTGTCCCTTGGAACTGCATTCGCTGCCACACAGACATTCGCGCTCTGCTAAAGCATTGCTTCCTAATGGGGCAACACTCTGTATCTCTCTCTGGCAGAGCCCGGCTGCCAAATTGGAAACGTCCAGAGATTGCGCCCACAGGAAAGCTGCCAGCACTGAAAGCTCTAGCTGGTTTTCACTGTCCCTTGGAACTGCATTCGCTGCCACACAGACATTCGCGCACTGCTAAAGCATTGCTTCGTAATGGGGCAACACTCTGTATCTCTCTCTGGCAGAGCCCGGCTGCCAAATTGGAAACGTCCAGACATTGCGCCCACAGGAAAGCTGCCAGCACTGAAAGCTCTAGCTGGTTTTCACTGTCCCTTGGAACTGCATTCGCTGCCACACAGACATTCGCGCTCTGCTAAAGCATTGCTTCGTAATGGGGCAACACTCTGTATCTCTCTCTGGCAGAGCCCGGCTGCCAAATTGGAAACGTCCAGAGATTGCGCCCACAGGAAAGCTGCCAGCACTGAAAGCTCTAGCTGGTTTTCACTGTCCCTTGGAACTGCATTCGCTGCCACACAGACATTCGCGCTCTGCTAAAGCATTGCTTCCTAATGGGGCAACACTCTGTATCACTCTCTGGCAGAGCCCGGCTGCCAAATTCGAAACGTCCAGACATTGCGCCCACAGGAAAGCTGCCAGCACTGAAAGCTCTAGCTGGTTTTCACTGTCCCTTGGAACTGCATTCGCTGCCACACAGACATTCGCGCTCTGCTAAAGCATTGCTTCGTAATGGGGCAACACTCTGTATCTCTCTCTGGCAGAGCCCGGCTGCCAAATTGGAAACGTCCAGACATTGCGCCCACAGGAAAGCTGCCAGCACTGAAAGCTCTAGCTGGTTTTCACTGTCCCTTGGAACTGCATTCGCTGCCACACAGACATTCGCGCTCTGCTAAAGCATTGCTTCGTAATGGGGCAACACTCTGTATCTCTCTCTGGCAGAGCCCGGCTGCCAAATTGGAAACGTCCAGACATTGCGCCCACAGGAAAGCTGCCAGCACTGAAAGCTGTAGCTGGTTTTCACTGTCCCTTGGAACTGCATTCGCTGCCACACAGACATTCGCGCTCTGCTAAAGCATTGCTTCGTAATGGGGCAACACTCTGTATCTCTCTCTGGCAGAGCCCGGCTGCCAAATTGGAAACGTCCAGACATTGCGCCCACAGGAAAGCTGCCAGCACTGAAAGCTCTAGCTGGTTTTCACTGTCCCTTGGAACTGCATTCGCTGCCACACAGACATTCGCGCTCTGCTAAAGCATTGCTTCGTAATGGGGCAACACTCTGTATCTCTCTCTGGCAGAGCCCGGCTGCCAAATTGGAAACGTCCAGACATTGCGCCCACAGGAAAGCTGCCAGCACTGAAAGCTCTAGCTGGTTTTCACTGTCCCTTGGAACTGCATTCGCTGCCACACAGACATTCGCGCTCTGCTAAAGCATTGCTTCGTAATGGGGCAACACTCTGTATCTCTCTCTGGCAGAGCCCGGCTGCCAAATTGGAAACGTCCAGAGATTGCGCCCACAGGAAAGCTGCCAGCACTGAAAGCTCTAGCTGGTTTTCACTGTCCCTTGGAACTGCATTCCCTGCCACACAGACATTCGCGCTCTGCTAAAGCATTGCTTCCTAATGGGGCAACACTCTGTATCTCTCTCTGGCAGAGCCCGGCTGCCAAATTGGAAACGTCCAGACATTGCGCCCACAGGAAAGCTGCCAGCACTGAAAGCTCTAGCTGGTTTTCACTGTCCCTTGGAACTGCATTCGCTGCCACACAGACATTCGCGCTCTGCTAAAGCATTGCTTCGTAATGGGGCAACACTCTGTATCTCTCTCTGGCAGAGCCCGGCTGCCAAATTGGAAACGTCCAGAGATTGCGCCCACAGGAAAGCTGCCAGCACTGAAAGCTCTAGCTGGTTTTCACTGTCCCTTGGAACTGCATTCGCTGCCACACAGACATTCGCGCTCTGCTAAAGCATTGCTTCGTAATGGGGCAACACTCTGTATCTCTCTCTGGCAGAGCCCGGCTGCCAAATTGGAAACGTCCAGAGATTGCGCCCACAGGAAAGCTGCCAGCACGGAAAGCTCTAGCTGGTTTTCACTGTCCCTTGGAACTGCATTCGCTGCCACACAGACATTCGCGCTCTGCTAAAGCATTGCTTCCTAATGGGGCAACACTCTGTATCTCTCTCTGGCAGAGCCCGGCTGCCAAATTGGAAACGTCCAGAGATTGCGCCCACAGGAAAGCTGCCAGCACGGAAAGCTCTAGCTGGTTTTCACTGTCCCTTGGAACTGCATTCGCTGCCACACAGACATTCGCGCTCTGCTAAAGCATTGCTTCCTAATGGGGCAACACTCTGTATCTCTCTCTGGCAGAGCCCGGCTGCCAAATTGGAAACGTCCAGAGATTGCGCCCACAGGAAAGCTGCCAGCACTGAAAGCTCTAGCTGGTTTTCACTGTCCCTTGGAACTGCATTCGCTGCCACACAGACATTCGCGCTCTGCTAAAGCATTGCTTCGTAATGGGGCAACACTCTGTATCTCTCTCTGGCAGAGCCCGGCTGCCAAATTGGAAACGTCCAGACATTGCGCCCACAGGAAAGCTGCCAGCACTGAAAGCTCTAGCTGGTTTTCACTGTCCCTTGGAACTGCATTCGCTGCCACACAGACATTCGCGCTCTGCTAAAGCATTGCTTCCTAATGGGGCAACACTCTGTATCTCTCTCTGGCAGAGCCCGGCTGCCAAATTGGAAACGTCCAGACATTGCGCCCACAGGAAAGCTGCCAGCACTGAAAGCTCTAGCTGGTTTTCACTGTCCCTTGGAACTGCATTCGCTGCCACACAGACATTCGCGCTCTGCTAAAGCATTGCTTCCTAATGGGGCAACACTCTGTATCTCTCTCTGGCAGAGCCCGGCTGCCAAATTGGAAACGTCCAGAGATTGCGCCCACAGGAAAGCTGCCAGCACTGAAAGCTCTAGCTGGTTTTCACTGTCCCTTGGAACTGCATTCGCTGCCACACAGACATTCGCGCACTGCTAAAGCATTGCTTCGTAATGGGGCAACACTCTGTATCTCTCTCTGGCAGAGCCCGGCTGCCAAATTGGAAACGTCCAGACATTGCGCCCACAGGAAAGCTGCCAGCACTGAAAGCTCTAGCTGGTTTTCACTGTCCCTTGGAACTGCATTCGCTGCCACACAGACATTCGCGCTCTGCTAAAGCATTGCTTCCTAATGGGGCAACACTCTGTATCTCTCTCTGGCAGAGCCCGGCTGCCAAATTGGAAACGTCCAGACATTGCGCCCACAGGAAAGCTGCCAGCACTGAAAGCTCTAGCTGGTTTTCACTGTCCCTTGGAACTGCATTCGCTGCCACACAGACACTCGCGCTCTGCTAAAGCATTGCTTCGTAATGGGGCAACACTCTGTATCTCTCTCTGGCAGAGCCCGGCTGCCAAATTGGAAACGTCCAGACATTGCGCCCACAGGAAAGCTGCCAGCACTGAAAGCTCTAGCTGGTTTTCACTGTCCCTTGGAACTGCATTCGCTGCCACACAGACATTCGCGCTCTGCTAAAGCATTGCTTCGTAATGGGGCAACACTCTGTATCTCTCTCTGGCAGAGCCCGGCTGCCAAATTGGAAACGTCCAGAGATTGCGCCCACAGGAAAGCTGCCAGCACTGAAAGCTCTAGCTGGTTTTCACTGTCCCTTGGAACTGCATTCGCTGCCACACAGACATTCGCGCTCTGCTAAAGCATTGCTTCCTAATGGGGCAACACTCTGTATCACTCTCTGGCAGAGCCCGGCTGCCAAATTCGAAACGTCCAGACATTGCGCCCACAGGAAAGCTGCCAGCACTGAAAGCTCTAGCTGGTTTTCACTGTCCCTTGGAACTGCATTCGCTGCCACACAGACATTCGCGCTCTGCTAAAGCATTGCTTCGTAATGGGGCAACACTCTGTATCTCTCTCTGGCAGAGCCCGGCTGCCAAATTGGAAACGTCCAGACATTGCGCCCACAGGAAAGCTGCCAGCACTGAAAGCTCTAGCTGGTTTTCACTGTCCCTTGGAACTGCATTCGCTGCCACACAGACATTCGCGCTCTGCTAAAGCATTGCTTCCTAATGGGGCAACACTCTCTATGACTTTCTCCCAGTGCCCGGCAGTGAAATTCGAAACGTCCAGACATTGCGCCCACAGGAAAGCTGCCAGCACTGAAAGCTGTAGCTGGTTTTCACTGTCCCTTGGAACTGCATTCGCTGCCACACAGACATTCGCGCTCTGCTAAAGCATTGCTTCGTAATGGGGCAACACTCTGTATCTCTCTCTGGCAGAGCCCGGCTGCCAAATTGGAAACGTCCAGAGATTGCGCCCACAGGAAAGCTGCCAGCACTGAAAGCTCTAGCTGGTTTTCACTGTCCCTTGGAACTGCATTCGCTGCCACACAGACATTCGCGCTCTGCTAAAGCATTGCTTCGTAATGGGGCAACACTCTGTATCTCTCTCTGGCAGAGCCCGGCTGCCAAATTGGAAACGTCCAGACATTGCGCCCACAGGAAAGCTGCCAGCACTGAAAGCTCTAGCTGGTTTTCACTGTCCCTTGGAACTGCATTCGCTGCCACACAGACATTCGCGCTCTGCTAAAGCATTGCTTCCTAATGGGGCAACACTCTGTATCTCTCTCTGGCAGAGCCCGGCTGCCAAATTGGAAACGTCCAGAGATTGCGCCCACAGGAAAGCTGCCAGCACTGAAAGCTCTAGCTGGTTTTCACTGTCCCTTGGAACTGCATTCGCTGCCACACAGACATTCGCGCTCTGCTAAAGCATTGCTTCGTAATGGGGCAACACTCTGTATCTCTCTCTGGCAGAGCCCGGCTGCCAAATTGGAAACGTCCAGAGATTGCGCCCACAGGAAAGCTGCCAGCACTGAAAGCTCTAGCTGGTTTTCACTGTCCCTTGGAACTGCATTCGCTGCCACACAGACATTCGCGCTCTGCTAAAGCATTGCTTCCTAATGGGGCAACACTCTGTATCTCTCTCTGGCAGAGCCCGGCTGCCAAATTGGAAACGTCCAGAGATTGCGCCCACAGGAAAGCTGCCAGCAGTGAAAGCTCTAGCTGGTTTTCACTGTCCCTTGGAACTGCATTCGCTGCCACACAGACATTCGCGCTCTGCTAAAGCATTGCTTCGTAATGGGGCAACACTCTGTATCTCTCTCTGGCAGAGCCCGGCTGCCAAATTGGAAACGTCCAGAGATTGCGCCCACAGGAAAGCTGCCAGCACTGAAAGCTCTAGCTGGTTTTCACTGTCCCTTGGAACTGCATTCGCTGCCACACAGACATTCGCGCTCTGCTAAAGCATTGCTTCGTAATGGGGCAACACTCTGTATCTCTCTCTGGCAGAGCCCGGCTGCCAAATTGGAAACGTCCAGACATTGCGCCCACAGGAAAGCTGCCAGCACTGAAAGCTCTAGCTGGTTTTCACTGTCCCTTGGAACTGCATTCGCTGCCACACAGACATTCGCGCTCTGCTAAAGCATTGCTTCCTAATGGGGCAACACTCTGTATCTCTCTCTGGCAGAGCCCGGCTGCCAAATTGGAAACGTCCAGACATTGCGCCCACAGGAAAGCTGCCAGCACTGAAAGCTCTAGCTGGTTTTCACTGTCCCTTGGAACTGCATTCGCTGCCACACAGACATTCGCGCTCTGCTAAAGCATTGCTTCGTAATGGGGCAACACTCTGTATCTCTCTCTGGCAGAGCCCGGCTGCCAAATTGGAAACGTCCAGACATTGCGCCCACAGGAAAGCTGCCAGCACTGAAAGCTCTAGCTGGTTTTCACTGTCCCTTGGAACTGCATTCGCTGCCACACAGACATTCGCGCTCTGCTAAAGCATTGCTTCGTAATGGGGCAACACTCTGTATCTCTCTCTGGCAGAGCCCGGCTGCCAAATTGGAAACGTCCAGAGATTGCGCCCACAGGAAAGCTGCCAGCACGGAAAGCTCTAGCTGGTTTTCACTGTCCCTTGGAACTGCATTCGCTGCCACACAGACATTCGCGCTCTGCTAAAGCATTGCTTCGTAATGGGGCAACACTCTGTATCTCTCTCTGGCAGAGCCCGGCTGCCAAATTGGAAACGTCCAGACATTGCGCCCACAGGAAAGCTGCCAGCACTGAAAGCTCTAGCTGGTTTTCACTGTCCCTTGGAACTGCATTCGCTGCCACACAGACATTCGCGCTCTGCTAAAGCATTGCTTCGTAATGGGGCAACACTCTGTATCTCTCTCTGGCAGAGCCCGGCTGCCAAATTGGAAAAGTCCAGAGATTGCGCCCACAGGAAAGCTGCCAGCACGGAAAGCTCTAGCTGGTTTTCACTGTCCCTTGGAACTGCATTCGCTGCCACACAGACATTCGCGCTCTGCTAAAGCATTGCTTCGTAATGGGGCAACACTCTGTATCTCTCTCTGGCAGAGCCCGGCTGCCAAATTGGAAACGTCCAGAGATTGCGCCCACAGGAAAGCTGCCAGCACGGAAAGCTCTAGCTGGTTTTCACTGTCCCTTGGAACTGCATTCGCTGCCACACAGACATTCGCGCTCTGCTAAAGCATTGCTTCGTAATGGGGCAACACTCTGTATCTCTCTCTGGCAGAGCCCGGCTGCCAAATTGGAAACGTCCAGAGATTGCGCCCACAGGAAAGCTGCCAGCACTGAAAGCTCTAGCTGGTTTTCACTGTCCCTTGGAACTGCATTCGCTGCCACACAGACATTCGCGCTCTGCTAAAGCATTGCTTCGTAATGGGGCAACACTCTGTATCTCTCTCTGGCAGAGCCCGGCTGCCAAATTGGAAACGTCCAGAGATTGCGCCCACAGGAAAGCTGCCAGCACTGAAAGCTCTAGCTGGTTTTCACTGTCCCTTGGAACTGCATTCGCTGCCACACAGACATTCGCGCTCTGCTAAAGCATTGCTTCGTAATGGGGCAACACTCTGTATCTCTCTCTGGCAGAGCCGGGCTGCCAAATTGGAAACGTCCAGAGATTGCGCCCACAGGAAAGCTGCCAGCACTGAAAGCTCTAGCTGGTTTTCACTGTCCCTTGGAACTGCATTCGCTGCCACACAGACATTCGCGCTCTGCTAAAGCATTGCTTCGTAATGGGGCAACACTCTGTATCTCTCTCTGGCAGAGCCCGGCTGCCAAATTGGAAACGTCCAGAGATTGCACCCACAGGAAAGCTGCCAGCACTGAAAGCTCTAGCTGGTTTTCACTGTCCCTTGGAACTGCATTCGCTGCCACACAGACATTCGCGCTCTGCTAAAGCATTGCTTCCTAATGGGGCAACACTCTGTATCTCTCTCTGGCAGAGCCCGGCTGCCAAATTGGAAACGTCCAGACATTGCGCCCACAGGAAAGCTGCCAGCACTGAAAGCTCTAGCTGGTTTTCACTGTCCCTTGGAACTGCATTCGCTGCCACACAGACATTCGCGCTCTGCTAAAGCATTGCTTCGTAATGGGGCAACACTCTGTATCTCTCTCTGGCAGAGCCCGGCTGCCAAATTGGAAACGTCCAGAGATTGCGCCCACAGGAAAGCTGCCAGCACTGAAAGCTCTAGCTGGTTTTCACTGTCCCTTGGAACTGCATTCGCTGCCACACAGACATTCGCGCTCTGCTAAAGCATTGCTTCGTAATGGGGCAACACTCTGTATCACTCTCTGGCAGAGCCCGGCTGCCAAATTGGAAACGTCCAGAGATTGCGCCCACAGGAAAGCTGCCAGCACTGAAAGCTCTAGCTGGTTTTCACTGTCCCTTGGAACTGCATTCGCTGCCACACAGACATTCGCGCTCTGCTAAAGCATTGCTTCGTAATGGGGCAACACTCTGTATCTCTCTCTGGCAGAGCCCGGCTGCCAAATTGGAAACGTCCAGAGATTGCGCCCACAGGAAAGCTGCCAGCACGGAAAGCTCTAGCTGGTTTTCACTGTCCCTTGGAACTGCATTCGCTGCCACACAGACATTCGCGCTCTGCTAAAGCATTGCTTCGTAATGGGGCAACACTCTGTATCTCTCTCTGGCAGAGCCCGGCTGCCAAATTGGAAACGTCCAGAGATTGCGCCCACAGGAAAGCTGCCAGCACTGAAAGCTCTAGCTGGTTTTCACTGTCCCTTGGAACTGCATTCGCTGCCACACAGACATTCGCGCTCTGCTAAAGCATTGCTTCGTAATGGGGCAACACTCTGTATCTCTCTCTGGCAGAGCCCGGCTGCCAAATTGGAAACGTCCAGAGATTGCGCCCACAGGAAAGCTGCCAGCACTGAAAGCTCTAGCTGGTTTTCACTGTCCCTTGGAACTGCATTCGCTGCCACACAGACATTCGCGCTCTGCTAAAGCATTGCTTTGTAATGGGGCAACACTCTGTATCTCTCTCTGGCAGAGCCCGGCTGCCAAATTGGAAACGTCCAGAGATTGCGCCCACAGGAAAGCTGCCAGCACTGAAAGCTCTAGCTGGTTTTCACTGTCCCTTGGAACTGCATTCGCTGCCACACAGACATTCGCGCTCTGCTAAAGCATTGCTTCGTAATGGGGCAACACTCTGTATCTCTCTCTGGCAGAGCCCGGCTGCCAAATTGGAAACGTCCAGAGATTGCGCCCACAGGAAAGCTGCCAGCACTGAAAGCTCTAGCTGGTTTTCACTGTCCCTTGGAACTGCATTCGCTGCCACACAGACATTCGCGCTCTGCTAAAGCATTGCTTCGTAATGGGGCAACACTCTGTATCTCTCTCTGGCAGAGCCCGGCTGCCAAATTGGAAACGTCCAGAGATTGCGCCCACAGGAAAGCTGCCAGCACTGAAAGCTCTAGCTGGTTTTCACTGTCCCTTGGAACTGCATTCGCTGCCACACAGACATTCGCGCTCTGCTAAGGCATTGCTTCGTAATGGGGCAACACTCTGTATCTCTCTCTGGCAGAGCCGGGCTGCCAAATTGGAAACGTCCAGAGATTGCGCCCACAGGAAAGCTGCCAGCACTGAAAGCTCTAGCTGGTTTTCACTGTCCCTTGGAACTGCATTCGGTGCCACACAGACATTCGCGCTCTGCTAAAGCATTGCTTCGTAATGGGGCAACACTCTGTATCTCTCTCTGGCAGAGCCCGGCTGCCAAATTGGAAACGTCCAGAGATTGCACCCACAGGAAAGCTGCCAGCACTGAAAGCTCTAGCTGGTTTTCACTGTCCCTTGGAACTGCATTCGCTGCCACACAGACATTCGCGCTCTGCTAAAGCATTGCTTCGTAATGGGGCAACACTCTGTATCTCTCTCTGGCAGAGCCCGGCTGCCAAATTGGAAACGTCCAGACATTGCGCCCACAGGAAAGCTGCCAGCACTGAAAGCTCTAGCTGGTTTTCACTGTCCCTTGGAACTGCATTCGCTGCCACACAGACATTCGCGCTCTGCTAAAGCATTGCTTCGTAATGGGGCAACACTCTGTATCTCTCTCTGGCAGAGCCCGGCTGCCAAATTGGAAACGTCCAGAGATTGCGCCCACAGGAAAGCTGCCAGCACTGAAAGCTCTAGCTGGTTTTCACTGTCCCTTGGAACTGCATTCGCTGCCACACAGACATTCGCGCTCTGCTAAAGCATTGCTTCGTAATGGGGCAACACTCTGTATCACTCTCTGGCAGAGCCCGGCTGCCAAATTGGAAACGTCCAGAGATTGCGCCCACAGGAAAGCTGCCAGCACTGAAAGCTCTAGCTGGTTTTCACTGTCCCTTGGAACTGCATTCGCTGCCACACAGACATTCGCGCTCTGCTAAAGCATTGCTTCGTAATGGGGCAACACTCTGTATCTCTCTCTGGCAGAGCCCGGCTGCCAAATTGGAAACGTCCAGAGATTGCGCCCACAGGAAAGCTGCCAGCACTGAAAGCTCTAGCTGGTTTTCACTGTCCCTTGGAACTGCATTCGCTGCCACACAGACATTCGCGCTCTGCTAAAGCATTGCTTCGTAATGGGGCAACACTCTGTATCTCTCTCTGGCAGAGCCCGGCTGCCAAATTGGAAACGTCCAGACATTGCGCCCACAGGAAAGCTGCCAGCACTGAAAGCTCTAGCTGGTTTTCACTGTCCCTTGGAACTGCATTCGCTGCCACACAGACATTCGCGCTCTGCTAAAGCATTGCTTCGTAATGGGGCAACACTCTGTATCTCTCTCTGGCAGAGCCCGGCTGCCAAATTGGAAACGTCCAGACATTGCGCCCACAGGAAAGCTGCCAGCACTGAAAGCTCTAGCTGGTTTTCACTGTCCCTTGGAACTGCATTCGCTGCCACACAGACATTCGCGCTCTGCTAAAGCATTGCTTTGTAATGGGGCAACACTCTGTATCTCTCTCTGGCAGAGCCCGGCTGCCAAATTGGAAACGTCCAGAGATTGCGCCCACAGGAAAGCTGCCAGCACTGAAAGCTCTAGCTGGTTTTCACTGTCCCTTGGAACTGCATTCGCTGCCACACAGACATTCGCGCTCTGCTAAAGCATTGCTTCCTAATGGGGCAACACTCTGTATCTCTCTCTGGCAGAGCCCGGCTGCCAAATTGGAAACGTCCAGAGATTGCGCCCACAGGAAAGCTGCCAGCACTGAAAGCTCTAGCTGGTTTTCACTGTCCCTTGGAACTGCATTCGCTGCCACACAGACATTCGCGCTCTGCTAAAGCATTGCTTCCTAATGGGGCAACACTCTGTATCTCTCTCTGGCAGAGCCCGGCTGCCAAATTGGAAACGTCCAGAGATTGCGCCCACAGGAAAGCTGCCAGCACTGAAAGCTCTAGCTGGTTTTCACTGTCCCTTGGAACTGCATTCGCTGCCACACAGACATTCGCGCTCTGCTAAAGCATTGCTTCGTAATGGGGCAACACTCTGTATCTCTCTCTGGCAGAGCCCGGCTGCCAAATTGGAAACGTCCAGAGATTGCGCCCACAGGAAAGCTGCCAGCACTGAAAGCTCTAGCTGGTTTTCACTGTCCCTTGGAACTGCATTCGCTGCCACACAGACATTCGCGCACTGCTAAAGCATTGCTTCGTAATGGGGCAACACTCTGTATCTCTCTCTGGCAGAGCCCGGCTGCCAAATTGGAAACGTCCAGACATTGCGCCCACAGGAAAGCTGCCAGCACTGAAAGCTCTAGCTGGTTTTCACTGTCCCTTGGAACTGCATTCGCTGCCACACAGACATTCGCGCTCTGCTAAAGCATTGCTTCCTAATGGGGCAACACTCTGTATCTCTCTCTGGCAGAGCCCGGCTGCCAAATTGGAAACGTCCAGACATTGCGCCCACAGGAAAGCTGCCAGCACTGAAAGCTCTAGCTGGTTTTCACTGTCCCTTGGAACTGCATTCGCTGCCACACAGACATTCGCGCTCTGCTAAAGCATTGCTTCGTAATGGGGCAACACTCTGTATCTCTCTCTGGCAGAGCCCGGCTGCCAAATTGGAAACGTCCAGACATTGCGCCCACAGGAAAGCTGCCAGCACTGAAAGCTCTAGCTGGTTTTCACTGTCCCTTGGAACTGCATTCGCTGCCACACAGACATTCGCGCTCTGCTAAAGCATTGCTTCCTAATGGGGCAACACTCTGTATCACTCTCTGGCAGAGCCCGGCTGCCAAATTCGAAACGTCCAGACATTGCGCCCACAGGAAAGCTGCCAGCACTGAAAGCTCTAGCTGGTTTTCACTGTCCCTTGGAACTGCATTCGCTGCCACACAGACATTCGCGCTCTGCTAAAGCATTGCTTCGTAATGGGGCAACACTCTGTATCTCTCTCTGGCAGAGCCCGGCTGCCAAATTGGAAACGTCCAGACATTGCGCCCACAGGAAAGCTGCCAGCACTGAAACCTCTAGCTGGTTTTCACTGTCCCTTGGAACTGCATTCGCTGCCACACAGACATTCGCGCTCTGCTAAAGCATTGCTTCCTAATGGGGCAACACTCTCTATGACTTTCTCCCAGTGCCCGGCAGTGAAATTCGAAACGTCCAGACATTGCGCCCACAGGAAAGCTGCCAGCACTGAAAGCTGTAGCTGGTTTTCACTGTCCCTTGGAACTGCATTCGCTGCCACACAGACATTCGCGCTCTGCTAAAGCATTGCTTCGTAATGGGGCAACACTCTGTATCTCTCTCTGGCAGAGCCCGGCTGCCAAATTGGAAACGTCCAGAGATTGCGCCCACAGGAAAGCTGCCAGCACGGAAACCTCTAGCTGGTTTTCACTGTCCCTTGGAACTGCATTCGCTGCCACACAGACATTCGCGCTCTGCTAAAGCATTGCTTCCTAATGGGGCAACACTCTGTATCTCTCTCTGGCAGAGCCCGGCTGCCAAATTGGAAACGTCCAGACATTGCGCCCACAGGAAAGCTGCCAGCACTGAAAGCTCTAGCTGGTTTTCACTGTCCCTTGGAACTGCATTCGCTGCCACACAGACATTCGCGCTCTGCTAAAGCATTGCTTCGTAATGGGGCAACACTCTGTATCTCTCTCTGGCAGAGCCCGGCTGCCAAATTGGAAACGTCCAGAGATTGCGCCCACAGGAAAGCTGCCAGCACTGAAAGCTCTAGCTGGTTTTCACTGTCCCTTGGAACTGCATTCGCTGCCACACAGACATTCGCGCTCTGCTAAAGCATTGCTTCGTAATGGGGCAACACTCTGTATCTCTCTCTGGCAGAGCCCGGCTGCCAAATTGGAAACGTCCAGAGATTGCGCCCACAGGAAAGCTGCCAGCACTGAAAGCTCTAGCTGGTTTTCACTGTCCCTTGGAACTGCATTCGCTGCCACACAGACATTCGCGCTCTGCTAAAGCATTGCTTCGTAATGGGGCAACACTCTGTATCTCTCTCTGGCAGAGCCCGGCTGCCAAATTGGAAACGTCCAGACATTGCGCCCACAGGAAAGCTGCCAGCACTGAAAGCTCTAGCTGGTTTTCACTGTCCCTTGGAACTGCATTCGCTGCCACACAGACATTCGCGCTCTGCTAAAGCATTGCTTCGTAATGGGGCAACACTCTGTATCTCTCTCTGGCAGAGCCCGGCTGCCAAATTGGAAACGTCCAGAGATTGCGCCCACAGGAAAGCTGCCAGCACTGAAAGCTCTAGCTGGTTTTCACTGTCCCTTGGAACTGCATTCGCTGCCACACAGACATTCGCGCTCTGCTAAAGCATTGCTTCGTAATGGGGCAACACTCTGTATCTCTCTCTGGCAGAGCCCGGCTGCCAAATTGGAAACGTCCAGACATTGCGCCCACAGGAAAGCTGCCAGCACTGAAAGCTCTAGCTGGTTTTCACTGTCCCTTGGAACTGCATTCGCTGCCACACAGACATTCGCGCTCTGCTAAAGCATTGCTTCCTAATGGGGCAACACTCTGTATCTCTCTCTGGCAGAGCCCGGCTGCCAAATTGGAAACGTCCAGACATTGCGCCCACAGGAAAGCTGCCAGCACTGAAAGCTCTAGCTGGTTTTCACTGTCCCTTGGAACTGCATTCGCTGCCACACAGACATTCGCGCTCTGCTAAAGCATTGCTTCCTAATGGGGCAACACTCTGTATCACTCTCTGGCAGAGCCCGGCTGCCAAATTCGAAACGTCCAGACATTGCGCCCACAGGAAAGCTGCCAGCACTGAAAGCTCTAGCTGGTTTTCACTGTCCCTTGGAACTGCATTCGCTGCCACACAGACATTCGCGCTCTGCTAAAGCATTGCTTCGTAATGGGGCAACACTCTGTATCTCTCTCTGGCAGAGCCCGGCTGCCAAATTGGAAACGTCCAGACATTGCGCCCACAGGAAAGCTGCCAGCACTGAAACCTCTAGCTGGTTTTCACTGTCCCTTGGAACTGCATTCGCTGCCACACAGACATTCGCGCTCTGCTAAAGCATTGCTTCCTAATGGGGCAACACTCTCTATGACTTTCTCCCAGTGCCCGGCAGTGAAATTCGAAACGTCCAGACATTGCGCCCACAGGAAAGCTGCCAGCACTGAAAGCTGTAGCTGGTTTTCACTGTCCCTTGGAACTGCATTCGCTGCCACACAGACATTCGCGCTCTGCTAAAGCATTGCTTCGTAATGGGGCAACACTCTGTATCTCTCTCTGGCAGAGCCCGGCTGCCAAATTGGAAACGTCCAGAGATTGCGCCCACAGGAAAGCTGCCAGCACTGAAAGCTCTAGCTGGTTTTCACTGTCCCTTGGAACTGCATTCGCTGCCACACAGACATTCGCGCTCTGCTAAAGCATTGCTTCGTAATGGGGCAACACTCTGTATCTCTCTCTGGCAGAGCCCGGCTGCCAAATTGGAAACGTCCAGACATTGCGCCCACAGGAAAGCTGCCAGCACTGAAAGCTCTAGCTGGTTTTCACTGTCCCTTGGAACTGCATTCGCTGCCACACAGACATTCGCGCTCTGCTAAAGCATTGCTTCCTAATGGGGCAACACTCTGTATCTCTCTCTGGCAGAGCCCGGCTGCCAAATTGGAAACGTCCAGACATTGCGCCCACAGGAAAGCTGCCAGCACTGAAAGCTCTAGCTGGTTTTCACTGTCCCTTGGAACTGCATTCGCTGCCACACAGACATTCGCGCTCTGCTAAAGCATTGCTTCGTAATGGGGCAACACTCTGTATCTCTCTCTGGCAGAGCCCGGCTGCCAAATTGGAAACGTCCAGAGATTGCGCCCACAGGAAAGCTGCCAGCACGGAAAGCTCTAGCTGGTTTTCACTGTCCCTTGGAACTGCATTCGCTGCCACACAGACATTCGCGCTCTGCTAAAGCATTGCTTCGTAATGGGGCAACACTCTGTATCTCTCTCTGGCAGAGCCCGGCTGCCAAATTGGAAACGTCCAGAGATTGCGCCCACAGGAAAGCTGCCAGCACTGAAAGCTCTAGCTGGTTTTCACTGTCCCTTGGAACTGCATTCGCTGCCACACAGACATTCGCGCTCTGCTAAAGCATTGCTTCGTAATGGGGCAACACTCTGTATCTCTCTCTGGCAGAGCCCGGCTGCCAAATTGGAAACGTCCAGAGATTGCGCCCACAGGAAAGCTGCCAGCACGGAAAGCTCTAGCTGGTTTTCACTGTCCCTTGGAACTGCATTCGCTGCCACACAGACATTCGCGCTCTGCTAAAGCATTGCTTCGTAATGGGGCAACACTCTGTATCTCTCTCTGGCAGAGCCCGGCTGCCAAATTGGAAACGTCCAGAGATTGCGCCCACAGGAAAGCTGCCAGCACTGAAAGCTCTAGCTGGTTTTCACTGTCCCTTGGAACTGCATTCGCTGCCACACAGACATTCGCGCTCTGCTAAAGCATTGCTTCGTAATGGGGCAACACTCTGTATCTCTCTCTGGCAGAGCCCGGCTGCCAAATTGGAAACGTCCAGAGATTGCGCCCACAGGAAAGCTGCCAGCACTGAAAGCTCTAGCTGGTTTTCACTGTCCCTTGGAACTGCATTCGCTGCCACACAGACATTCGCGCTCTGCTAAAGCATTGCTTCGTAATGGGGCAACACTCTGTATCTCTCTCTGGCAGAGCCCGGCTGCCAAATTGGAAACGTCCAGACATTGCGCCCACAGGAAAGCTGCCAGCACTGAAAGCTCTAGCTGGTTTTCACTGTCCCTTGGAACTGCATTCGCTGCCACACAGACATTCGCGCTCTGCTAAAGCATTGCTTCGTAATGGGGCAACACTCTGTATCTCTCTCTGGCAGAGCCCGGCTGCCAAATTGGAAACGTCCAGACATTGCGCCCACAGGAAAGCTGCCAGCACTGAAAGCTCTAGCTGGTTTTCACTGTCCCTTGGAACTGCATTCGCTGCCACACAGACATTCGCGCTCTGCTAAAGCATTGCTTCCTAATGGGGCAACACTCTGTATCACTCTCTGGCAGAGCCCGGCTGCCAAATTGGAAACGTCCAGAGATTGCGCCCACAGGAAAGCTGCCAGCACTGAAAGCTCTAGCTGGTTTTCACTGTCCCTTGGAACTGCATTCGCTGCCACACAGACATTCGCGCTCTGCTAAAGCATTGCTTCGTAATGGGGCAACACTCTGTATCTCTCTCTGGCAGAGCCCGGCTGCCAAATTGGAAACGTCCAGAGATTGCGCCCACAGGAAAGCTGCCAGCACTGAAAGCTCTAGCTGGTTTTCACTGTCCCTTGGAACTGCATTCGCTGCCACACAGACATTCGCGCTCTGCTAAAGCATTGCTTCGTAATGGGGCAACACTCTGTATCTCTCTCTGGCAGAGCCCGGCTGCCAAATTGGAAACGTCCAGAGATTGCGCCCACAGGAAAGCTGCCAGCACTGAAAGCTCTAGCTGGTTTTCACTGTCCCTTGGAACTGCATTCGCTGCCACACAGACATTCGCGCTCTGCTAAAGCATTGCTTCGTAATGGGGCAACACTCTGTATCTCTCTCTGGCAGAGCCCGGCTGCCAAATTGGAAACGTCCAGACATTGCGCCCACAGGAAAGCTGCCAGCACTGAAAGCTCTAGCTGGTTTTCACTGTCCCTTGGAACTGCATTCGCTGCCACACAGACATTCGCGCTCTGCTAAAGCATTGCTTCGTAATGGGGCAACACTCTGTATCTCTCTCTGGCAGAGCCCGGCTGCCAAATTGGAAACGTCCAGACATTGCGCCCACAGGAAAGCTGCCAGCACTGAAAGCTCTAGCTGGTTTTCACTGTCCCTTGGAACTGCATTCGCTGCCACACAGACATTCGCGCTCTGCTAAAGCATTGCTTCCTAATGGGGCAACACTCTGTATCTCTCTCTGGCAGAGCCCGGCTGCCAAATTGGAAACGTCCAGACATTGCGCCCACAGGAAAGCTGCCAGCACTGAAAGCTCTAGCTGGTTTTCACTGTCCCTTGGAACTGCATTCGCTGCCACACAGACATTCGCGCTCTGCTAAAGCATTGCTTCCTAATGGGGCAACACTCTGTATCTCTCTCTGGCAGAGCCCGGCTGCCAAATTGGAAACGTCCAGAGATTGCGCCCACAGGAAAGCTGCCAGCACGGAAACCTCTAGCTGGTTTTCACTGTCCCTTGGAACTGCATTCGCTGCCACACAGACATTCGCGCTCTGCTAAAGCATTGCTTCCTAATGGGGCAACACTCTGTATCTCTCTCTGGCAGAGCCCGGCTGCCAAATTGGAAACGTCCAGAGATTGCGCCCACAGGAAAGCTGCCAGCACTGAAAGCTCTAGCTGGTTTTCACTGTCCCTTGGAACTGCATTCGCTGCCACACAGACATTCGCTCTCTGCTAAAGCATTGCTTCCTAATGGGGCAACACTCTGTATCTCTCTCTGGCAGAGCCCGGCTGCCAAATTGGAAACGTCCAGAGATTGCGCCCACAGGAAAGCTGCCAGCACTGAAAGCTCTAGCTGGTTTTCACTGTCCCTTGGAACTGCATTCGCTGCCACACAGACATTCGCGCACTGCTAAAGCATTGCTTCGTAATGGGGCAACACTCTGTATCTCTCTCTGGCAGAGCCCGGCTGCCAAATTGGAAACGTCCAGACATTGCGCCCACAGGAAAGCTGCCAGCACTGAAAGCTCTAGCTGGTTTTCACTGTCCCTTGGAACTGCATTCGCTGCCACACAGACATTCGCGCTCTGCTAAAGCATTGCTTCGTAATGGGGCAACACTCTGTATCTCTCTCTGGCAGAGCCCGGCTGCCAAATTGGAAACGTCCAGAGATTGCGCCCACAGGAAAGCTGCCAGCACTGAAAGCTCTAGCTGGTTTTCACTGTCCCTTGGAACTGCATTCGCTGCCACACAGACATTCGCGCTCTGCTAAAGCATTGCTTCCTAATGGGGCAACACTCTGTATCACTCTCTGGCAGAGCCCGGCTGCCAAATTCGAAACGTCCAGACATTGCGCCCACAGGAAAGCTGCCAGCACTGAAAGCTCTAGCTGGTTTTCACTGTCCCTTGGAACTGCATTCGCTGCCACACAGACATTCGCGCTCTGCTAAAGCATTGCTTCCTAATGGGGCAACACTCTGTATCTCTCTCTGGCAGAGCCCGGCTGCCAAATTGGAAACGTCCAGACATTGCGCCCACAGGAAAGCTGCCAGCACTGAAAGCTCTAGCTGGTTTTCACTGTCCCTTGGAACTGCATTCGCTGCCACACAGACATTCGCGCTCTGCTAAAGCATTGCTTCCTAATGGGGCAACACTCTCTATGACTTTCTCCCAGTGCCCGGCAGTGAAATTTGAAACGTCCAGACATTGCGCCCACAGGAAAGCTGCCAGCACTGAAAGCTGTAGCTGGTTTTCACTGTCCCTTGGAACTGCATTCGCTGCCACACAGACATTCGCGCTCTGCTAAAGCATTGCTTCGTAATGGGGCAACACTCTGTATCTCTCTCTGGCAGAGCCCGGCTGCCAAATTGGAAACGTCCAGACATTGCGCCCACAGGAAAGCTGCCAGCACTGAAAGCTCTAGCTGGTTTTCACTGTCCCTTGGAACTGCATTCGCTGCCACACAGACATTCGCGCTCTGCTAAAGCATTGCTTCCTAATGGGGCAACACTCTGTATCTCTCTCTGGCAGAGCCCGGCTGCCAAATTGGAAACGTCCAGACATTGCGCCCACAGGAAAGCTGCCAGCACTGAAAGCTCTAGCTGGTTTTCACTGTCCCTTGGAACTGCATTCGCTGCCACACAGACATTCGCGCTCTGCTAAAGCATTGCTTCGTAATGGGGCAACACTCTGTATCTCTCTCTGGCAGAGCCCGGCTGCCAAATTGGAAACGTCCAGAGATTGCGCCCACAGGAAAGCTGCCAGCACTGAAAGCTCTAGCTGGTTTTCACTGTCCCTTGGAACTGCATTCGCTGCCACACAGACATTCGCGCTCTGCTAAAGCATTGCTTCGTAATGGGGCAACACTCTGTATCTCTCTCTGGCAGAGCCCGGCTGCCAAATTGGAAACGTCCAGAGATTGCGCCCACAGGAAAGCTGCCAGCACTGAAAGCTCTAGCTGGTTTTCACTGTCCCTTGGAACTGCATTCGCTGCCACACAGACATTCGCGCTCTGCTAAAGCATTGCTTCCTAATGGGGCAACACTCTGTATCTCTCTCTGGCAGAGCCCGGCTGCCAAATTGGAAACGTCCAGAGATTGCGCCCACAGGAAAGCTGCCAGCACGGAAAGCTCTAGCTGGTTTTCACTGTCCCTTGGAACTGCATTCGCTGCCACACAGACATTCGCGCTCTGCTAAAGCATTGCTTCGTAATGGGGCAACACTCTGTATCTCTCTCTGGCAGAGCCCGGCTGCCAAATTGGAAACGTCCAGAGATTGCGCCCACAGGAAAGCTGCCAGCACTGAAAGCTCTAGCTGGTTTTCACTGTCCCTTGGAACTGCATTCGCTGCCACACAGACATTCGCGCTCTGCTAAAGCATTGCTTCGTAATGGGGCAACACTCTGTATCTCTCTCTGGCAGAGCCCGGCTGCCAAATTGGAAACGTCCAGACATTGCGCCCACAGGAAAGCTGCCAGCACTGAAAGCTCTAGCTGGTTTTCACTGTCCCTTGGAACTGCATTCGCTGCCACACAGACATTCGCGCTCTGCTAAAGCATTGCTTCCTAATGGGGCAACACTCTGTATCTCTCTCTGGCAGAGCCCGGCTGCCAAATTGGAAACGTCCAGACATTGCGCCCACAGGAAAGCTGCCAGCACTGAAAGCTCTAGCTGGTTTTCACTGTCCCTTGGAACTGCATTCGCTGCCACACAGACATTCGCGCTCTGCTAAAGCATTGCTTCCTAATGGGGCAACACTCTGTATCTCTCTCTGGCAGAGCCCGGCTGCCAAATTGGAAACGTCCAGAGATTGCGCCCACAGGAAAGCTGCCAGCACTGAAAGCTCTAGCTGGTTTTCACTGTCCCTTGGAACTGCATTCGCTGCCACACAGACATTCGCGCACTGCTAAAGCATTGCTTCCTAATGGGGCAACACTCTGTATCTCTCTCTGGCAGAGCCCGGCTGCCAAATTGGAAACGTCCAGACATTGCGCCCACAGGAAAGCTGCCAGCACTGAAAGCTCTAGCTGGTTTTCACTGTCCCTTGGAACTGCATTCGCTGCCACACAGACATTCGCGCTCTGCTAAAGCATTGCTTCCTAATGGGGCAACACTCTGTATCTCTCTCTGGCAGAGCCCGGCTGCCAAATTGGAAACGTCCAGACATTGCGCCCACAGGAAAGCTGCCAGCACTGAAAGCTCTAGCTGGTTTTCACTGTCCCTTGGAACTGCATTCGCTGCCACACAGACACTCGCGCTCTGCTAAAGCATTGCTTCGTAATGGGGCAACACTCTGTATCTCTCTCTGGCAGAGCCCGGCTGCCAAATTGGAAACGTCCAGACATTGCGCCCACAGGAAAGCTGCCAGCACTGAAAGCTCTAGCTGGTTTTCACTGTCCCTTGGAACTGCATTCGCTGCCACACAGACATTCGCGCTCTGCTAAAGCATTGCTTCGTAATGGGGCAACACTCTGTATCTCTCTCTGGCAGAGCCCGGCTGCCAAATTGGAAACGTCCAGAGATTGCGCCCACAGGAAAGCTGCCAGCACTGAAAGCTCTAGCTGGTTTTCACTGTCCCTTGGAACTGCATTCGCTGCCACACAGACATTCGCGCTCTGCTAAAGCATTGCTTCCTAATGGGGCAACACTCTGTATCACTCTCTGGCAGAGCCCGGCTGCCAAATTCGAAACGTCCAGATATTGCGCCCACAGGAAAGCTGCCAGCACTGAAAGCTCTAGCTGGTTTTCACTGTCCCTTGGAACTGCATTCGCTGCCACACAGACATTCGCGCTCTGCTAAAGCATTGCTTCGTAATGGGGCAACACTCTGTATCTCTCTCTGGCAGAGCCCGGCTGCCAAATTGGAAACGTCCAGACATTGCGCCCACAGGAAAGCTGCCAGCACTGAAAGCTCTAGCTGGTTTTCACTGTCCCTTGGAACTGCATTCGCTGCCACACAGACATTCGCGCTCTGCTAAAGCATTGCTTCCTAATGGGGCAACACTCTCTATGACTTTCTCCCAGTGCCCGGCAGTGAAATTCGAAACGTCCAGACATTGCGCCCACAGGAAAGCTGCCAGCACTGAAAGCTCTAGCTGGTTTTCACTGTCCCTTGGAACTGCATTCGCTGCCACACAGACATTCGCGCTCTGCTAAAGCATTGCTTCGTAATGGGGCAACACTCTGTATCTCTCTCTGGCAGAGCCCGGCTGCCAAATTGGAAACGTCCAGACATTGCGCCCACAGGAAAGCTGCCAGCACTGAAAGCTCTAGCTGGTTTTCACTGTCCCTTGGAACTGCATTCGCTGCCACACAGACATTCGCGCTCTGCTAAAGCATTGCTTCGTAATGGGGCAACACTCTGTATCTCTCTCTGGCAGAGCCCGGCTGCCAAATTGGAAACGTCCAGACATTGCGCCCACAGGAAAGCTGCCAGCACTGAAAGCTCTAGCTGGTTTTCACTGTCCCTTGGAACTGCATTCGCTGCCACACAGACATTCGCGCTCTGCTAAAGCATTGCTTCGTAATGGGGCAACACTCTGTATCTCTCTCTGGCAGAGCCCGGCTGCCAAATTGGAAACGTCCAGAGATTGCGCCCACAGGAAAGCTGCCAGCACTGAAAGCTCTAGCTGGTTTTCACTGTCCCTTGGAACTGCATTCGCTGCCACACAGACATTCGCGCTCTGCTAAAGCATTGCTTCGTAATGGGGCAACACTCTGTATCTCTCTCTGGCAGAGCCCGGCTGCCAAATTGGAAACGTCCAGAGATTGCGCCCACAGGAAAGCTGCCAGCACTGAAAGCTCTAGCTGGTTTTCACTGTCCCTTGGAACTGCATTCGCTGCCACACAGACATTCGCGCTCTGCTAAAGCATTGCTTCGTAATGGGGCAACACTCTGTATCTCTCTCTGGCAGAGCCCGGCTGCCAAATTGGAAACGTCCAGAGATTGCGCCCACAGGAAAGCTGCCAGCACTGAAAGCTCTAGCTGGTTTTCACTGTCCCTTGGAACTGCATTCGCTGCCACACAGACATTCGCGCTCTGCTAAAGCATTGCTTCGTAATGGGGCAACACTCTGTATCTCTCTCTGGCAGAGCCCGGCTGCCAAATTGGAAACGTCCAGAGATTGCGCCCACAGGAAAGCTGCCAGCACTGAAAGCTCTAGCTGGTTTTCACTGTCCCTTGGAACTGCATTCGCTGCCACACAGACATTCGCGCTCTGCTAAAGCATTGCTTCCTAATGGGGCAACACTCTGTATCTCTCTCTGGCAGAGCCCGGCTGCCAAATTGGAAACGTCCAGAGATTGCGCCCACAGGAAAGCTGCCAGCAGTGAAAGCTCTAGCTGGTTTTCACTGTCCCTTGGAACTGCATTCGCTGCCACACAGACATTCGCGCTCTGCTAAAGCATTGCTTCCTAATGGGGCAACACTCTGTATCTCTCTCTGGCAGAGCCCGGCTGCCAAATTGGAAACGTCCAGACATTGCGCCCACAGGAAAGCTGCCAGCACTGAAAGCTCTAGCTGGTTTTCACTGTCCCTTGGAACTGCATTCGCTGCCACACAGACATTCGCGCTCTGCTAAAGCATTGCTTCGTAATGGGGCAACACTCTGTATCTCTCTCTGGCAGAGCCCGGCTGCCAAATTGGAAACGTCCAGAGATTGCGCCCACAGGAAAGCTGCCAGCACTGAAAGCTCTAGCTGGTTTTCACTGTCCCTTGGAACTGCATTCGCTGCCACACAGACATTCGCGCTCTGCTAAAGCATTGCTTCCTAATGGGGCAACACTCTGTATCACTCTCTGGCAGAGCCCGGCTGCCAAATTCGAAACGTCCAGATATTGCGCCCACAGGAAAGCTGCCAGCACTGAAAGCTCTAGCTGGTTTTCACTGTCCCTTGGAACTGCATTCGCTGCCACACAGACATTCGCGCTCTGCTAAAGCATTGCTTCGTAATGGGGCAACACTCTGTATCTCTCTCTGGCAGAGCCCGGCTGCCAAATTGGAAACGTCCAGACATTGCGCCCACAGGAAAGCTGCCAGCACTGAAAGCTCTAGCTGGTTTTCACTGTCCCTTGGAACTGCATTCGCTGCCACACAGACATTCGCGCTCTGCTAAAGCATTGCTTCCTAATGGGGCAACACTCTCTATGACTTTCTCCCAGTGCCCGGCAGTGAAATTCGAAACGTCCAGACATTGCGCCCACAGGAAAGCTGCCAGCACTGAAAGCTCTAGCTGGTTTTCACTGTCCCTTGGAACTGCATTCGCTGCCACACAGACATTCGCGCTCTGCTAAAGCATTGCTTCGTAATGGGGCAACACTCTGTATCTCTCTCTGGCAGAGCCCGGCTGCCAAATTGGAAACGTCCAGACATTGCGCCCACAGGAAAGCTGCCAGCACTGAAAGCTCTAGCTGGTTTTCACTGTCCCTTGGAACTGCATTCGCTGCCACACAGACATTCGCGCTCTGCTAAAGCATTGCTTCGTAATGGGGCAACACTCTGTATCTCTCTCTGGCAGAGCCCGGCTGCCAAATTGGAAACGTCCAGACATTGCGCCCACAGGAAAGCTGCCAGCACTGAAAGCTCTAGCTGGTTTTCACTGTCCCTTGGAACTGCATTCGCTGCCACACAGACATTCGCGCTCTGCTAAAGCATTGCTTCGTAATGGGGCAACACTCTGTATCTCTCTCTGGCAGAGCCCGGCTGCCAAATTGGAAACGTCCAGAGATTGCGCCCACAGGAAAGCTGCCAGCACTGAAAGCTCTAGCTGGTTTTCACTGTCCCTTGGAACTGCATTCGCTGCCACACAGACATTCGCGCTCTGCTAAAGCATTGCTTCGTAATGGGGCAACACTCTGTATCTCTCTCTGGCAGAGCCCGGCTGCCAAATTGGAAACGTCCAGAGATTGCGCCCACAGGAAAGCTGCCAGCACTGAAAGCTCTAGCTGGTTTTCACTGTCCCTTGGAACTGCATTCGCTGCCACACAGACATTCGCGCTCTGCTAAAGCATTGCTTCGTAATGGGGCAACACTCTGTATCTCTCTCTGGCAGAGCCCGGCTGCCAAATTGGAAACGTCCAGAGATTGCGCCCACAGGAAAGCTGCCAGCACTGAAAGCTCTAGCTGGTTTTCACTGTCCCTTGGAACTGCATTCGCTGCCACACAGACATTCGCGCTCTGCTAAAGCATTGCTTCGTAATGGGGCAACACTCTGTATCTCTCTCTGGCAGAGCCCGGCTGCCAAATTGGAAACGTCCAGAGATTGCGCCCACAGGAAAGCTGCCAGCACTGAAAGCTCTAGCTGGTTTTCACTGTCCCTTGGAACTGCATTCGCTGCCACACAGACATTCGCGCTCTGCTAAAGCATTGCTTCCTAATGGGGCAACACTCTGTATCTCTCTCTGGCAGAGCCCGGCTGCCAAATTGGAAACGTCCAGAGATTGCGCCCACAGGAAAGCTGCCAGCAGTGAAAGCTCTAGCTGGTTTTCACTGTCCCTTGGAACTGCATTCGCTGCCACACAGACATTCGCGCTCTGCTAAAGCATTGCTTCCTAATGGGGCAACACTCTGTATCTCTCTCTGGCAGAGCCCGGCTGCCAAATTGGAAACGTCCAGACATTGCGCCCACAGGAAAGCTGCCAGCACTGAAAGCTCTAGCTGGTTTTCACTGTCCCTTGGAACTGCATTCGCTGCCACACAGACATTCGCGCTCTGCTAAAGCATTGCTTCGTAATGGGGCAACACTCTGTATCTCTCTCTGGCAGAGCCCGGCTGCCAAATTGGAAACGTCCAGACATTGCGCCCACAGGAAAGCTGCCAGCACTGAAAGCTCTAGCTGGTTTTCACTGTCCCTTGGAACTGCATTCGCTGCCACACAGACATTCGCGCTCTGCTAAAGCATTGCTTCGTAATGGGGCAACACTCTGTATCTCTCTCTGGCAGAGCCCGGCTGCCAAATTGGAAACGTCCAGACATTGCGCCCACAGGAAAGCTGCCAGCACTGAAAGCTCTAGCTGGTTTTCACTGTCCCTTGGAACTGCATTCGCTGCCACACAGACATTCGCGCTCTGCTAAAGCATTGCTTCGTAATGGGGCAACACTCTGTATCTCTCTCTGGCAGAGCCCGGCTGCCAAATTGGAAACGTCCAGACATTGCGCCCACAGGAAAGCTGCCAGCACTGAAAGCTCTAGCTGGTTTTCACTGTCCCTTGGAACTGCATTCGCTGCCACACAGACATTCGCGCTCTGCTAAAGCATTGCTTCGTAATGGGGCAACACTCTGTATCTCTCTCTGGCAGAGCCCGGCTGCCAAATTGGAAACGTCCAGAGATTGCGCCCACAGGAAAGCTGCCAGCACGGAAAGCTCTAGCTGGTTTTCACTGTCCCTTGGAACTGCATTCGCTGCCACACAGACATTCGCGCTCTGCTAAAGCATTGCTTCGTAATGGGGCAACACTCTGTATCTCTCTCTGGCAGAGCCCGGCTGCCAAATTGGAAACGTCCAGAGATTGCGCCCACAGGAAAGCTGCCAGCACTGAAAGCTCTAGCTGGTTTTCACTGTCCCTTGGAACTGCATTCGCTGCCACACAGACATTCGCGCTCTGCTAAAGCATTGCTTCGTAATGGGGCAACACTCTGTATCTCTCTCTGGCAGAGCCCGGCTGCCAAATTGGAAACGTCCAGAGATTGCGCCCACAGGAAAGCTGCCAGCACTGAAAGCTCTAGCTGGTTTTCACTGTCCCTTGGAACTGCATTCGCTGCCACACAGACATTCGCGCTCTGCTAAAGCATTGCTTCGTAATGGGGCAACACTCTGTATCTCTCTCTGGCAGAGCCCGGCTGCCAAATTGGAAACGTCCAGAGATTGCGCCCACAGGAAAGCTGCCAGCACTGAAAGCTCTAGCTGGTTTTCACTGTCCCTTGGAACTGCATTCGCTGCCACACAGACATTCGCGCTCTGCTAAAGCATTGCTTCGTAATGGGGCAACACTCTGTATCTCTCTCTGGCAGAGCCCGGCTGCCAAATTGGAAACGTCCAGAGATTGCGCCCACAGGAAAGCTGCCAGCACTGAAAGCTCTAGCTGGTTTTCACTG